>NC_060953.1:49484377-49516116 GCF_022045245.1 Lucilia cuprina | reverse complement strand
TATATCTAAAAAATTGGGAACACATATACTTTTTTGGCGGAAGAAATTTTCCGATTAATAAAAGCCAATCTAAAAGATTGTATCTACATATCGGTTTCTAATACCTCTGGTTTTCAACCAATTTTATTATATCCTGTCGCAGTATTGAAATTCATAATAATAAAACTTTATTAGAAAATTCGTCATTATCAAATTTCAAATCAGTTGATCATTCAAATGTCAAAGTTATTAAAAAACAAGTAGGAAAGTATAGTCGGGCATGACCGACCATATAAAATCCTACACCATGAGTATATTTTTAAAATTTTTATTTTTCATAAAGAAATTTTATGTTGAATTTTAACTTAATTCCAAAGTTATTATTGATAAAAAAAACAAAATTTTCTAAATGAGGCTTTATATAGGAGTATAGGTCAAACATGGGCCGATCCTCATTAATTTTGGGAAAAAGGATATATTTTAAAATTACAGTTAGATTTGTTAAGTTTTATTGCGATACGTCAGTTATGGACGTTTAAAACATTTTTTGAAAGGGGATTGTATGGGGGCTAGGGTCAAATAAGGGCCGATCATTGCAAAAATCTGCAGTGTCATTTATAAGTATATAAAACTTTGTGCCAATTTTTAGAGAGATAATAGTATATTTGACGGAATTATGGCATAAAAGGAGTTACGGTTGTATGGGGACTAGATGAAATAATGAACCGATTTTAAACATTTTCAATAGACTTCGTCTCTGTGCCAAAAAATATATTTGGTCCAAATTTCATTGAACTGTCTTTAAAATTGCGGCCTGTACCTTGCGCATAAGGTTTACATGGACAGCCAGCCGGACAAACGTACGAGCATGTCCGTCAGTACAAACATATAATACAGTCCCAAGTTAGAAATTATAGTCGGACAAGGCCGACAGTACAATACGCTTCATAATGAAGCATTTAAGTTGAATTGTACCTTGTCTCAGATATAGTTAAATTATTTATTGTTGAATAAAATTGTGGACATTTAAGTAAAATTTTGAAGGGGGCTTTTTAAAGGGACTAGGTTCAAATGAGGCCCTATGATTATAAAATTCACGAGTGTCATCAAGAACTTAGTTTGGCAGCTTTCGTCAAGATACTAGGTGAAATAATGGACCAATGTTAAACATTCTCAATATACTTCGTCTCCGGTACAATAGAAGGTTATGTATCAAATTTCATTGAATTATCTTCAAAATTGCGATCTATAGTTTGATTACAAGGTTTACTTGGACGGACGGACGGACGGACGGGCAAATGTACGGACATAGCTAAATCGACTAAGAAAATGATTCTAAGCAGATTGGTATACTTTTAGGTGGATAAAGGACCAATATTACTGTGCATTACAAATATCAGCACAAACCCAATATACCCTTCCCACTAAAGTGCTGTAGGGTATAAATATCATCACATTTTTAATGGGGCAATTTTATGATTTTGTTAAATTCTGAAATATTTAAAATTCCTCAAGCTTAACTAATTCATTAGTAACTATCATTAACCTAAATTATTATTAAAAAAATTCTTAACTTCAAATTACCAATTAAACAATTTCATCATAACAATATGATAACCAAAAAAGAAAAAAAAATTATATTGTTGTTCTAATTTAATAACAACAATAAGACAAATAATTTATTTTATTAGTCCTTTAAAAAATAGACAATAAAACAACACTTAAAAATTATAATAGAAAAAATATTACATTTCAACATTTAAAACCAAATCTTAAAAAAAAGGTTTCCATAAAAAAAAGGGTTAAGAACAAAATTGAGACATAAAAAATGTCCATTTCGCTACAAATCATTACAATGTCAATTAGAAAAAGAAATAAAGAACAAACATTTTCAAAAATCTCCAAAACAATGTATTCTGGTTTATTAGTAAGCACTTTTGGCAGTAGTATAACCTTTCGGGCGAACAAAAAAAATAAACAATTGCTGAATAAAATAAAAAAAATTATGTCTTATTTAATTTTCTTTTGAAATCAGAAATATAAAAATATCTAAGTATAAAAACTCTAGACTAAAAAGGTTTTGCCATAAAATAGCAACAAAATATCACACTAAACGTGATGAAGAAATAAGAAAAAACAAGAGCAGATGTGGAACGGAATAATAGCCATAGAGTAGAAATACAATATTGCGGCTGCGGAGGCGGTTATTTTTATACCCTTCACTTTCGTGAGAAGGGTATATATAAGTTTGTCATTCCGTTTGTAATTTCTATAATATAATTTTCCGACCCTATAAAGTATATATATTCTTGATCCTTATAGATAGCGGAGTCGATTAAGCCATGTCCGTCTGTCTGTCTGTCTGTCTGTTGAAATCAGTTTTTAGAGGACCCCAGATATCGGCGAAATCCGAATCTTCAATAATTCTATTAGACATGCTTTCGAGAAGATCGCTATTTAAAATCAGCAAAATCGGTCGGTAAATAACGGAGATATGAGCAAAAATCCGAGACAACCTCTGAAAATTTAATCAAAAAATTGTTAAAAAAGCAACAAAAACACTGTACATAGAAAAAGATGTACACGTGTGTGTGTAGATGTATTTGGTTTTATTCAGCTGTGTATTTTTTTGTATGTTTGGAATTCAAACATACAAAGTATACACAGCAAAAAAATATGATTTGCATTTTTTGTTAAAATAAAATAATTTTCCCTTTTGTTTTGCAAATATATTTTTTGATGAATAGAAAAAAGTATTTAAAACGTTTTCAATTATATGAGAGTAGATTGTGAGTTATTGTACAATAATTTTTATGCGAATAATGTAAGTTTTAAGTTTAAAACTAACACAAATTTTTTCCAAGTGCTTTTTAAAACAATTTTTTTTACGATAAACAAAAACAAAATCTACGTCTCGTCAATGTTTACCAGCAATGAATCAGAGGTCGAAGTCGACCGGCTTCGAGTCGGAGCTTAGCCGCCGCCGAACTATATTTAGTTGCTTGAGCCGCCGCCGAAACATTCGGTTAAATCGACTCAAATTTTTTTAATGTTTTTATTAACTAGACTGTAAGATCAATTATGTCTAAAATACACTATGGTGAAGGGTATATAAGATTCGGCACAGCTGAATATAGCACTCTTACTTGTTTTATATTGAGTTTTGACAACTTATATCGTAGAAAAAATCCGTCCGAAATAAAAATTTATTTTAATTTGTTTACAAATTTTCTCTCTCTCTCTCCCTCTCTCAAACATTTAGAGTTGACTTTCCATTGGCACTAGAAAACCACATCCGCAGGTTTGTATTTCTAATATTTAAGCTACAAATTTCACTTTAACTTTTTAACGCCTAAAACTAAAACATAACTTTAACAATTAAAGTTTCATCAACTATTCGGAAATTGAACGTTGTTTAATTTGAAATAGTTAGTTAGTTAGTTATTTAGTTATTTAGTGCCCTCCGGTAGGTTAGTGGTTAGTGTTCTAGTCTGGAAGACCGGAGGTGATGGGTTCGATTCCCACCCGTGGCACTGGTTAAGGAGCGCACAACAGGCCCAATAGAGGCCTAGGTGTATTTCTTCGGATTTGATGTGTATACATCCTCCTTTCAAACTAACTAACTAGTTATTTAGTTATTTAGTTATTTAGTTATTTAGTTATTTAGTTATTTAGTTATTTAGTTATTTAGTTATTTAGTTATTTAGTTATTTAGTTATTTAGTTATTTAGTTATTTAGTTATTTAGTTATTTAGTTATTTAGTTATTTAGTTATTTAGTTATTTAGTTATTTAGTTATTTAGTTATTTAGTTATTTAGTTATTTAGTTATTTAGTTATTTAGTTATTTAGTTATTTAGTTATTTAGTTATTTAGTTATTTAGTTATTTAGTTATTTAGTTATTTAGTTATTTAGTTATTTAGTTATTTAGTTATTTAGTTATTTAGTTATTTAGTTATTTAGTTATTTAGTTATTTAGTTATTTAGTTATTTAGTTATTTAGTTATTTAGTTATTTAGTTATTTAGTTATTTAGTTATTTAGTTATTTAGTTATTTAGTTATTTAGTTATTTAGTTATTTAGTTATTTAGTTATTTAGTTATTTAGTTATTTAGTTATTTAGTTATTTAGTTATTTAGTTATTTAGTTATTTAGTTATTTAGTTATTTAGTTATTTAGTTATTTAGTTATTTAGTTATTTAGTTATTTAGTTATTTAGTTATTTAGTTATTTAGTTATTTTGTTATTTAGTTATTTAGTTATTTAGTTATTTAGTTATTTAGTCATTTTGTTATTTAGTTATTTAGTTATTTAGTAAGTTAGTTATTTAGTAAGTTAGTTAGTTAGTTAGTTAGTTAGTTAGTTAGTTAGTTAGTTAGTTAGTTAGTTAGTTAGTTAGTTAGTTAGTTAGTTAGTTAGTTAGTTAGTTAGTTATTTAGTTAGTTAGTTAATTAGTTAATTAGTTATTTAGTTATTTAGTTATTTTGTTATTTATTTATTTAGTTATTTAGTAAGTTAGTTAGTTAATTAATTAGTTAGTTAGTTAGTTAGTTAGTTAGTTAGTTAGTTAGTTAGTTAGTTAGTTAGTTAGTTAGTTAGCTAGTTAGTTAGTTAGTTAGTTAGTTAGTTAGTTAGTTAGTTAGTTAGTTAGTTAGTTAGTTAGTTAGTTAGTTAGTTAGTTAGTTAGTTAGTTAGTTAGTTAGTTAGTTAGTTAGTTAGTTAGTTAGTTAGTTAGTTAGTTAGTTAGTTAGTTAGTTAGTTAGTTAGTTAGTTAGTTAGTTAGTTAGTTAGTTAGTTAGCTAGTTAGTTAGTTAGTCAGTTAGTCTTCTGATGTTTGTAATACCCAAAAATATTGGCCCTACATTAACCTTATAGTCCATCAATCGCCTCAGAACCACTTTCTAGTTCAAATTAACTACGTCCGTCCATCCATCCGTCCATTTGTCTGTCTATTCATATGTGCTTATACGGGCCACAATTTTATATATAATCTGATGAAATTTATCCCATACTTTCCATTAGACCAGTGTTGCCCATACACATACTGTTACACATTCAATTCTATTCGTAAAGCAGCAGTGAACAAAATGTAACCGAAAATAAAACTGTACTAATAAAATGACTGCAAACTAAAAAGTATATTCTAACTGACAAATTGATATTATGGATTTTGACAGACAGCTTACATTAAACTTCATATATAAAACACTATCAGCTGTGTTCTCTCATTCACATACATAAATTTTGTTGTTGTACTTCTGTGTGGATTTTAAAAAAGTTGCGTACAAATCTTACTTCAACAAACGCAGATCAGCAACTGAGTTGATTTTGTTTTGCAAGTAAAGAGATAATCAACTAACACATGCTCAATTAAGAAAATACACAAGTAAGCTTATAGTGTAGGTGAGTCAACGCAACGTCAGCAGAATATTCTTGCTCTTGCTCGCGTGATAAGGAATCGAGATTTTGGGCAACATTGCTTTATACCCAAGTATAAAACTTAAAAAAAATTTCCTAAAATCGGTTAAATAAGTCCATTATTTCGTTTAGCCCGCTTATAACTGTACCCAACAAATAGACCTTTTGAGCTCATAATTATGTTAAATGTTTTAGTAATATTAACAAAAATCCGATAAACTTAGTTTTGTAAAAATCTAAATGACACTTTAGATATTATTTAAATCTAAAATCCTTATAAAATCCCCTTCAGAAAATGACTTAAGGTTAAAGGTTAAGGTTTATTATTTAAAAAATAATCCACGTTTTTAACATACTAACTGATATAAAGTATTATATGGTCGTATATGCCAAACTCTGTTGAAAAAAAGAGAAAAAATAATCCATAAAGAACAAAATCTTATAATATATTCTCAACCTAGGAAAGAATAAGAAAATAAATGCATATAAGTAAACATACATATATAAAAATATTCAAATTATGCAAATTAAAAAGAATATTAAAAGTAAGAAGTATATATTCTATTTCTAATTTAACTGTTACATAAAGTAAAAAAAAAAATTCTAAAATATTCCTTTTTTCAATATTATTAATATTACAATTTCTGTTATGTTTCTAGTTGTAAAATTTATTATTAATATGCACGCATACAACAATTCTTAATATTAATGCATGCCTTGGCATGAATTTGAAATGTTGTGGGAACCGTTTTTACTAGTTGGGAGTTGCTCAAAGGAAATAAATAAAATTGCAAGAAATGAAATAAAGCTGTAATATTGATAAATTTACAAATACAATACATACAATATAAATTGTATTCTCAATGTTCCCTAGAGAAAAACATATGTATATATTTACATACATGTATGTTATGTGCAACAATTTGTTGTTATGCATGTAAATTGAAAAGGACTTGACCAATATAAGTTGAAATCTAAAGTTATAATGATTATGTCTAAAAACACAATTCTACATTTTATTCTCCAGACATAGTTCTGTCAAGACGGACTTAAATTTTTAAGTTATGGGACTTATTGGAGCGTTATTGCAATCATTTATACAAGCATTTGTTATATCATTTAAGTTGTTGGGCCCTTTATCGTTATTGCATCAAAAACATATGCTCAGCTACCACAACTGTTTTTAATAACAATATCCAAAGAACAATACCGCATAGAGTCCAGATAAGAATATATACAACTAGCTATATGCATATTAAGGTGGTTCTCATAGGGTAAACGTTTGAGCACAACTTGAAGATGTTAACCCGTGTCACTGGGGCTTCAAAATTTTGAAAATCTCAATTTTTTTGGCCTTTTGATATTTGTCTATCCATATCTCTGGAAAGACTAAAGTTATTTGCCCGTATCATACTTTAAATGATATATTATTTATAATTGTCCAATTCACAATCGATGTCGTATCGTTGTATTTTTAAAATAAATTTTTGGAAACAAACACAAATCAATTAGAAAAAATTACGACATACTACGATACAACCTTACAACACAGATTGTGAATTGCACAACTATATGATATTCTACACAATAAGTACGCAACTCCATAGTACTGAAACCGAAAAAGTAAGAGTTGGAAGGTCGTAAAACGCTGTATGAAATGCTTGAGATACACGTAAAATCTGAAGAACCATCTGCCCCAAGAGAATCAAAGATGTTCTAACCATGAAATTGTCATTGTTGCTGGACTGCTGTAAGTTGTCCGATGAGAACGCTACTTGTATCATTTTGGCTACAGTAGTAGCCCTCGGGCAGGATCCCAAAGAATATAAGTTTTTTAGAAGCGTTATAAGTGGACAGCGGATAATAAACCGTCATATATACACGGAACAAATTTAATACAAACTAAAAAGGTTATTTACGTGACGGAAAACTACTACAGGTATTCTCAAAACAGAGCAGTAAGAGCGGGTGTTCTGGTATCACATGAGTATACGAATGTCTAGGGGAAAAGGGTCTCTGCAACGATACAAAGGCATCAAATACTGGAAAACTCAATGGAGCGTGCAATTTCATGGAGCAGATGTTTGTTTGAGAGCTCCTGTACCTATGATACGTATTCGAAGTCTTTTTGAAAGGGTTTTATTACTGCAAGTTTGAAAGCACACTGGGACCTCAACCCAACATATTCATGAAGTTTCAAAAAGAATGGTCGGCGATTGCTAAATCCATGTACGATTTAAGCGCAAATGACCAGAGAAGAAATCGAGAATATCAAAGAAGAACTATAAAGAAACACAAGTTGGCATTGATACATCATGGCCATCTTGATGGAAAAGGTGACAATACCTGGTGGGTGGCAAAAGCTATTTACAGTCTTAAAATACAATACTTCCGTGACCAGTTTAAGCTGATTTCCAAAAGAAAAGAGGCCTTAGAAGCTCTTTGTGTTTTTAACGTTCGTGTCTACTGTGAAGCCTGGTTTATTGCCCCCAGTTTGTGTTTAGCACCAACACAAGAACTTGTCTGGGTCCTCAAAACAAAGCAAATCCAAAATGAATTTTCTTTGGTTGTCCTTCTTTATCAAAAAATTTCGAAATGCTTGAGATTGCTATTTTCTTATAGAAAATTTATAGACATTATTCTTTTTACAGAAAATTTTCAAAACATTTAAACTTTTTAGAAAGGTTTTGATAAATTTTTCTTTGATATTTTTTTTTATTGAAAGAAATATGATAAATAAAATAATGATAAAAAACTACGAAAACTTTTTTATTGAAAATTTTCGATAACTTTTTAATTTTAAGAAAATTTTTGAAAAATATGTCAGATTGATTTTTTCTCTCCTCTCTACAATTATATTGCACCCTAATACATTCAATGATTTTATAGTTTTTATTATAAGGTTCTGTAAGAGTTCGTTATCAAAGTTTATGTTTTTACAGGCAATTTATGCAAATTAATGCAACCGGAAACAGGAGTAAAAACTTACATACTTCATTCACATTAATTCACAAATACATGCGAATAAGCAAACGAGCATAAATATTTATAAAAAGAAAAGTGTACAAAAAAATTCCAATTTGTAAGAAAAGGTACTTTTTTCTTTTAAAAAAATTGCATACAAAAATATGTGAAAAATGAAAATGTACATACATATGTATGTATATGTAAGAATTGATTAATTGTACATGTATATGTTATAATTGATTTTAACAAAAAAAAAAATCAATTTACCTCTGTATTGAAATATATTTTCCAAAAATTCCAACATTAAATATATAAAACAATATTTACCTGAAAAGAAAAAAAAATTAAATTTATATGTTTATTCATTTAAATTTAAAAAATAAATTATTTAAAATAAACAAAAAATTGTAACCTTCCTTCCTCTGAGTTTATGTATGTGTAAACTTTTAAAATATTTAACCCTTATCAAGTTTCTATTTCAACTATTTCTAACTCCCTTTTTCACACTAATAAATCTAATAAACTGCAAATCTTATATTTATTTTGCCTGCAAAAATTTAAGATTTTTTAAGCATTTTTTTACATTCTTTTATTACTATTTTTTGTTTGTTTGTTTTATACACAATTTAACAAAATTAATCGTCTATGCCGTAAAATTGTCAATAATTTATATTTCTGTAGAGTGAAAAAAACCCAACTAGTGTAATAAAAATTTAAAAGAAATACTAAAGAAGCTTTTTTAATGTTTATACAGTTTGTAACATATTGTAGCAAATTTATAACTCCTTAGACTTACGAAGGTGGAATCAAAAGTTCCTTTAAATGAAAACTAATTTTTTTTTAACAATTTTCAAATTCATATGCTAAATAAAAAACTATATATTACAATTTATATCATGGCTTTTCCGCTGTTTTTTTATATACATTTGGTATTAAATTAAGTTTTTGAAATTCTATTCTTTCTTTTTTTAGTGGAGCATTTTGAAAACATTTTTTTAATTTAGAACATTTTTGATAATTTTTTTTACAAAATTTTTGAACAAACTTCTCTTTTAATAAACATTTTTGGCAGACTTTTCTTTTTATAGAAAACCATTGAACAAAACTTTTTTTATAAAAAAAATTTTCAGAAATCCATGTTTTTGTAAAAACAGATTTTTGAAAAATTTTGTTTTTAAAGAAAGTTTTAAAAATTTCCGTTTTAATATAACACCGTCCGACAAAAAGAGGAAAAAATCGTTAGACAAGAACCGGTCAGATGCTATAAATTTAAAGAAAAAAATCTTCATTTTTAGTCTTTCATTTCGTGATCCTGTGTTCTTTTAAAAAGACTGCAAAGTTTAAAAAAGTACATTTTGAAAAAAGTATTTTAAATTACATTTACTGATCAAACAATGTCAAATTTGATGTCAGGTGAACAAAAAGAGTATGAAATATTTTGTATTATTTTTATTTTATACTGTTTGAATGAAAATCTATCAAAAATGTCTTTTAAAATTGTTATCCTTAAAAATCTATTAAAATTTTCAACATTATAAAAAAATGATGAAAGATTTTTTACACATCTTTTGATCCTGACAGAATAAACTAAAAATATTTTACAACTCTTTTTGTTAGATTGACCTCAAATTTTACATTGTTTGATCAGTAGAACTATTTTTAAATATTTTTTGAAAAATGTACTTCTTAAAACTTTAAAGTCCTTTAAAATGGCCACAGGATCACGAAGTTCAGACGTATATCATCCAGTTCGTGCCTAATTTTGAGTGTCGGGCGGTGTTATAATCTGTTTAGAAAAAAATTATTTTTATAGAAAACTTTTTAGAATTTTCTCTTTTAATAATAGAGTTTGAATTTATGTTTGCAGAAAATGTTTAATTTTTATAAAAAATATCTCACTTCATAGAAAATTTTCATAATTTTTCAAAGAAAAATTAAACAAATTTATTTGTTTTTTTTTTTAATTTCGAAATTTTTTCTACATCATTTTAGAAAAATTTAAAATCGTATTATTTTCTAAAATTTTTTGAAAATTTTCGAAAGGATTGAATTTTTTGGTTATATTTGAGTTTTATTTTTAATTAAACGAAGAAAAATGCAAAAATAGAAATAAATTTCAAATAAAAACAGAAACAGACACAAAATGAAAATTTACGTTTTTTCTTTGAATTTTTCCAAATTGAAGTTTCATTTTATTTCAAATCTAATAGTGTAAAAACAAAATTTATTTTTAATTTGATTTTGTTGCTGATCATATCAATTTTCATTTTATTTTGTATTGGCAGTATGAAATTTAACCACTTCTCTCACAGCGTGTAGGTAGCTTAAGGAAATTTAATATAAATGATTTTTTTTATTAATTTTATAAAATTTGTTTTTTTTTAGGAAATAATTATAAATAATATTGGAAAACTTATTTCGTACATTTTATAGAAAATGTTCGCAATTTGTCCCATTTTATAAAACAAATTTTAAAATTTCTCTATTAATAGAAAGTTTTTTTATTTTTTTCCTTTTTAAAGAATATTTTTGTCTTATTCGTAGAAAATTTTAAAAGTCTTCTCTTTTCTAAAGATTTTTTTTTAAAATAATACCCTACACATGTGAGGAATCGATGTTAATCATCTTCAATAAGCTTCGTCTTCGGTACCAAAGAAGATCATGTGCCAAATTTTCTTAAATTATCTGCAAAATTACGGCCTTTAGTTTGATTACAAGGTTTACAAGCCCTATTCGTGGGCTAGAAATAATGGACCGATCTTAACCATTTTCAACTATAAAGTGAATCAGAAAATGATTCTGAGCCGATTAGTATACTTTAAGGTTTAGGACCAATATTATTGTCCTTATCATTTGTAATGAACGTTTATGATTCATCTACAAATTTTCTTTTTTCTAATTTTCTAATCAAAAATTTTATAAAAATTTTCCTTTTTATTATTTTTTCATTTTCAATGAAAATTTATTACAAGACCTAAAACTTATTTAAATAATTTGCATAATATGTATTGTATTCAAAAGTAAACAATACAAATGCTTAAGTAACTTGTCTTCATTTTACTTTACATATAAATGCCTAAACTTTAAACATATCACTATACTACTATATGGTCACCTTAAACAAAAAAATTGCTCTCGCAACATGGATGTTTATAAACATGTAACTTGTCTATACATTAACTTACAAAGTATTGGTCAATGGACAAACAATCAATTCCATGCAAAACTGATTTCTGGATAAGAATTAGTTAATTAAAATTTATAATTTGGAAGAAAAAAATTTATTATAAAAATTTTATTTAATTAATTTGTAAAGTTTTTATTGCTTTTAATGTGATAATGCAGTGCCGATTAAATATACTACAATAAACGAATAATCGTTTTATATGACGAATAATCGAGTAGTTAATAATTGGTTATATACCCAAACCAAACTTAAAACTTCATACAAAACTTCCTATTACCAAAAAACGTGATACGTCTTTCTTTTTGTATAAAACAGTGGTTGAATAAAGAAGTCATTTTACGAATAGAAAATATATAAAACCCAATAGTAACAATAATAGTAAAAAAACTTTAAAAAAATTTGTGCTTCGAAGAGTTTGCTCACACTTCGTGGATAAAGAATACCTAACCTTGGTAAGATAATCAAATCAAAAAAACTTTTGGGATAAAGTTTCCTACTTACATTCTAAGAAAATCTGTGCAGGAACGTGGGTATACTTGGTTTAATTTTTCTCAATAATCCGGATGCCAATTTGGTTTTGAGGTTAGTTTCAACCCGGGAGAATAAAAGTAGCCTCCAACTTAATCCCATCCGTACATATTATCGAGGACATCACTATTAAAATACATCTTTTTATCTGGATGAATAACTTTAATTTTTTAATAGTTTTCGCAAAATTATTCTTTTTTTATTTCGATTGCAAGATATGACTGGTAAGAATTTTGGTATTAGACTTATTATTTAAAAATTCAACAAATTAATTTTCTTCACAGGTTTGCTTTACCAAGTGATCAGTCAATAAATAAAATTTAAAACAAAACCAAATCTTGCATATACCACTGACGTACCTACTTACATATATTTTATACAAAAAGAATATATAAGAATATCAAAAGAAAAAAAAAACAAAAGTCATAAAAAGCTCAATTTTGCTTCAAAAACCATATACAGTGGAGTTCAAAACTTGTCCACTTATCGCTTAACTGCTTTTATATCACACATTCAACACAGATTCCGGAAATTAATATTGTCTAAAGTTAACATGTCCAACAAAACATTAAATATTCTACAAATAATTTCTGTTTATCTAAATTAAATCTAAAATTGTAAAATTTTCATAAATTTTCAACATTTTATATTTTCAATATTAATCAAAATTAAATATCACTATCTAAATTGTCAAATTTGAATCAATTTTCAAAATGAAATCAATTTTTTTAAATAATTTCGAATTTTGAATAAAAAAAAGAAAACAAAAAAATCAAAATCGTTTTATAATTTTTCCTAAATTGTATATTTTTTTTCAAAATTATAATGTAAATATAATTTTTTTTCTTAAAAATTATTAAATACTCCCAGTAAATGAACATTTTTTTAAGTTACATTTGTATTTATAAATCTAATTTTTAAAATCTATAATTATAACTATCAAATAATGAATTCTTAAAATTATTATTGCACTTCCCCTAAATTTTTATTAATAACCTAAATCTAAATTCTATATCTTTTAAATTCTAAAATATCTAATCCACAAAAACGAATGTATATGCAAGAAACTTAAATTATTTTTAAAAGAGAAACATCATTTGGTACAACAGTGTATAAAGATCCAGAGGCCTCTACATCTTCATAAAACTTGGTGAGTTGTAACAAAAGAAATAATTAAAATGTAAAACAAAATTCTCTTGCATATTCAAAAAGTAAAAACCAAGTGCAAATAACAAAAACAACAAATTATTAAAATCATAAAACAAAAATAATGATAAAGAGAAGTAATACAAATTAAAAATCAATTGTGTAATGTAAACAATAATAAGAATTAACAGTACACCTCTCTTATATATCAAATTTGTTAAAGCTTAAAATCAAACACAAACTCTTACTTATTATTGTTACGTTACATTACTTACAGTTGTAATCTCTTTTGATTATGTTAATTACATTGTTATAATTATGTTAAATTGCTATTTGAAAACGTCACCGAATCGTTCGAAAGTCTTTAAATATCGTTGTTATTTTTGTTAATTGCAAATTTCTTTAATTGTTAAAAATTTAAATCTAAATTATTGTGTATATTTAATTTATTAAATTTGCTAATGTTTATCTTTTATCTTTTTTAATTTTTCATATATCTTAATATTTATGGGATGAATAATTTGTTTAATAAATTCAATATGAATTGCTAAATATTCTACTTATGTTTTCAATCATGGTATAGTAAGCTAGGATATGCTTAAATATGGGATTCTGACTAGAATGGGTATCATGCTGTCAGGATATTGGTAGGCGCGGGTTCTGAAGCATAGTTTTCTACTAACACCTTGAAGACTTTTAATAATATAGATAAATTAATCCCAACCCTTTTTGTATTTCTTTCTCACACTTAACTATATCGGGGATTTTTGTATTTTTATGAGAATATAGTTATCATGATCCATTTGTTTTTAACGTAAGGTTAGTAGTAATTTTCAGGGAGTCTATATAAAAATAATATCTGTATTATGAGACTAAATGGAGAAGGACACGAACCTCCCCACCCGGCTGAAGCTAGCGATTTTATGGCTCCCATAGTTCTTCTTATATTTAGCCTTTAACAAAATGTCTCTTTGTGAAACATTAATACAAAAGAAATCCTTATTTTGTAGGGTTTTATTACACATTATCAGTTAACTCATTTTCTATACAAAAATTCCGAAATTATTTAAACGGAAAATTTTTTTTCCAAATAATGAGTTTTTTTTTTTTTTTTTGATAAAACTGGCCACTATTTATTAACCGTCTGATAGTAAAAATATTTTGTATACATTTAAGGAACATACATATATGGCTTTATAAATATGGGTTTGTTTTTAAGGTCGGTGCTTTTTATAGGGTCAAAATAACTAATAACTTAGAAGTTTTTCATTCTTTTTATTTAGAATTTTGTCAAAAAACTAGAGGATTTTTTAGCGATTTTTTAAACATTTAATATCCCACGTTTCTTTTCTTATATTAACTCTTCAATCTAATTCTCTTTTTATACATAAATGGATTTTTAGCGATTTTTTAAAACATATAATACCCGAGGTTTTTAACTTTAAGGGGGCCCTGGCCACTGGCCCTCATTTTGTTCTCGACCACGTACAACTTTAAATCAACTCGAAGACACCTCAGCTTCAAACATGTAAAATTTCATTGCAATATATTTAATAGTTTCAAAGATACCGAATTATTTCCAAAAATAAAAGTTTCTAAACCACTGTGATACGTTTTGTATTCTTTACCATGGCCGTTTGGGCGTATGATTACTTTTTGGTATTTATAACAAGTATACGCATGTGACAATAGATCTTTAATAAAGTCACTTCAATATAGGCGTATGATTAATTTGTTTGTCTTCATAACAAGTATACGCATATAACAAAAAAACTTTATTAAAGATGTTAGTATTAACAAAATTATTAGAACTACATTGAATGATAAAATTCTAGTATGACAATGAATTATCTTTATATTTCTAATTACTGTCCATTAGTGAAATCTTAAAAATATATACATACATATTTACATTAACATTTTTCTAATAGTATAGAGCAATAAAACATTAGAGTGTCTGTTAACATCAGCTGTATGTAGTATTAAGATAAATATTAACATTTAGCACATTTTCCAAGTAGTTGTTTTCTTTCTCATTTTCTTTTTAATTTTCTTGAAATGTGTCAGTTTTTATTATGCTCCCACTTCAATTTTTTTCTTTGTATTTCATAAATATTGTCATAAAATTTATGAAAGTCAACATGTGTTTCTTAAGTTTTGTCAAAAAACAATAAAGGACAAGTTTTATTATAAGTTTATCTTACACTTAACTGCTTTTGAAAAATATTACAGAAGAGAAAAAAACAACAACTTATTAAGTATAGGGTAAAAAAACAACTTTAAAATCATGCTGCAAAGTGTGTCACTTTTCACAATAACCTTTAATATTTTAGCAAGTCATTTCTTACTTAGAAAGACTTTTCACATCATCTTAGCTCCACTTCCTTTTTGTTAACGAAATTTTAAATTTTAACCTTAATGAAATCTTTTTTTAAACCTAATCTAATATAACCATATAATATGATCCCCAAAAAATCTCTCATTTCCTTTAAAATCTTTGACCTTTAAAATTCAAAGTAAAGAAAAAAAAATGTCATAAAAAAAATTATTTGTCCCCAAACACCATAAGTTATTAATACTCATAAATTGTATTACAAAAAAAAAATGAAAACAAATATTTTTTTATTGAATTTGGTGAAAATGATGACAAGATTATCATAAAATATAAAAAACATACACACACCATCATTCCCATATTTACCCAAAGCACACATACAAATGAAAATTAAACCATAAAGCTTTAACAAGAAATTCCTTTTTATATAAAAATAAGCAAAATCCAAAATCCAATTTATCACCCACCAAACCATCAATCATCAAGTGTAAAAAAATGTTTGTCAATAACTATAAACCTATAACTTCTACCATTTTTAGCATTTTTTCTTTTATTCCTTTGTTTATTTTTGTGGAACTTATGACCTCTTTTCGGGTTTAGAGTATAAAAATAAAAAAAATGTTCATCCATATAAGACAATGTATGTGGCAAACTCAAAACCATAACTAAATCACGGACATCAAAGATTTTTCAGTAAAAAGTAGTCTTGGGTGTAGAAAAATAAAAACTTTAAAAAACTTACCAAAAAAGAATCTCGTTTGCATAAAAAGTACTAATATTTGGATTGTTAATTCTTCAAGCTCTTCAAATTCTTCTTTATAAAGATATTTAAAAAAAAATATTTTTTTCTTAACTTTTCAATCTAATTCTCATTTTTAGAAAAATCTCTCTTTACTTTAAAAAAAAACATTTTTATATTAAATTTTCAAATAAAAGCAATTTAAAAAAATTTCGAACAGATTTTTTTAATAGGAAATTTTTAAACAAATTTTCTTTTTATATAAAATTTTTTTAACAATATTTTCATTTAAAAAAATTCGAACAAAATCTCTTTTTATAGAAAATTGTTGACCCAATATTCTCTTTTTAGAAAACTTTCGAAAAGTTCTCTTTATATAAAACAAACTTTCTTTTTAAAAACAATTTTCGAATAAATTTTGAAAAAAACTCTCGTTTTAGAAAAAAATTTTATACAAAATCTACTTTTATAGAAAATTTTTAAACAAATTCAATTTTTAAAGATTTTTTTAAATTAAAAATAAATTCTATTGAAATAGAACATTTGTAAACATTTTTTAGAAAATTTTTGAAAAAAATTCCATTTGTAGAGAACAATTTATTTTTTCTTAAAAACTTTCTAACAAATCCCCTTTTTTTAGGAAAGCATATGTTTTTATAAATAATTATCGAAGAAATTCTCTTTTATGTAAAATTTTCGAATAGATTCTGTTTTTTTTCAATTTTCATACAGCGCTTTTGAACAAATTCCCTTTAGAGTGAACAATATTTCTTTTTAAAGAATATTTTCCAAGAAAATTCTCTCTTTAGAGAACATTTTCGAACGAATTCATATTTTGTAGAAAATTTTTGAACCAATTTCATTTTAAAGAAAATTTTCAAATAAACTTTCTTTTTACACAAATTTTCAAACCAAGTTTCATTTTTAAAAAGCTCTCGAACAAATTATATTTATATAGAACAGATTATCTTTTTACACAAAATTTTTAAACAATTTTTTTTATAAAAAGCTCTCGAACAAATTATATTTATATATCTCTTATTTTACAGAAAATTTTCGAACAGATTATTTTTTGAATATTTTTAAACAAATTCTCTAGTCATATAAGATTTTCGGACCAGTTCTCTTTTTGCAGAAAGTTTAAGTAAATCAAATTCATCTTTAATATTAAACTTTTCGAACAAACTCCCTTTTTGTAGAAACTTTTCGAACAAATTCTATTTTAATAGAAATTTATCAAACAAAATCTCTTTTCATAAACATTTTTTAACCAATTTCAAAACGTTTTTAAACACATTCCCTTTATACGGAACAAAAACTCTTTTTAGAAAAAAAGTTTCAAACAAATCCTGTTTTTGTAAAAAATATTTTCTTTTTGCGAAAACCTTTCTCTTTTTTTTTTATAAAAAATTTTCAAACAAATCAATTTTTTAGAACATTTTTGAATAAATTCTCTTTTCAAAAAAGATTTTCGAACCATTTCTCTTATAGCGGAAAGTTTTTAAATAAATTCTAATTATTTAGAAAATGTTATATTTTTATAAAAAGTTTTCGAACAAATTCTCTTATTGCAAAATCGTTCGAATATATTTGCTTTATGTGGAACAAAATCTTCTTTTTTGTGAACAATATTCGAAGAAATTCTCTTTTTCTTTCTTTATAGAAAGAAAATAGAATATTTTTGATTAAATTATCTTTAAAAAACAATTCGATCTAGATTTCTTTTTGTAATAAGTCTTGGAAATAATTTTTTTATGTAGATTATTAGAACATATTTAAAGAAATCCTCTTTTTAAAAATAATACAATTTTTCAAGCAAACCCATTTTTATATAAAATTTTTTATTTTCTATAGATAAATTTCTAAAAAAAAAATTTTCATATAAAAAGAGTAAATTTAGAAATTTTGTAGTAAATTTTAAAACTAAATATATTTTTATAAAAAAAATTTTAACAAAATCTCTTTTTTCCAAGGTTTATATATTTTTAATAGAATTTTTTGAAAATGATTTTTTATAGATTTTATAACATATTTCAAACTACAAAAAGTACTATTCCCATTTTTATCTCCCTTGCCAAATCTGTCCATCTCACACACATAAACCTATAATCAGAAAGAGACCATTGTTTTTATAAAAACAAAAAACAGCAAAAGCAGTCATCTCTGGTGGTGTGAGAAATCTTAAATACTTATGGGAGTTAAATGGGGAATATAAAAGGGATTTTTAATGGAAAGTTTATTGTATAAACAAAATCATTTTCATGATAAGCATTTTACTCGTATTCAATCATTAATATTTAAAACACAGGTTTGGGTATAAAATGTATATATTTATAATGTACATAAGTATCTAAGAGAATATGTAGTAAGTGTTTGTACAAATGAGTAAAAAAGGATTAAAAAAATAACAAAGTTAAATTGGATAAAAGTGTGGTTTTTTGTTGCATTAAAGTTTGCTAAAATTAAGCTAAAAGAGAAATTATTTTTAAAGTTTAATTAACTTTTCTTATTGCTATTTCTTACACATTTCTTATTTAAACTAATTTTATTAAATTTACTTCATTTAACTTAGCATAAAGTTTATAACAAGATAAAGTGAAAACCTACTTATTATCTTGTTAATTGTCAAATAAATTTCATGAATACTTACTTCAAATCAGGAAAACAACTTTATTAAAACTCTTAGATTTATATACCTATGCAACATATACATATGTAAGTATGTATGTATGTACAACCCCCACTCTTATCGATTTGTATTGCATTTGATTGAGATAAAATAAACAATCTGACAGATTTTAATGTTGAAAACATAGATATTTTTTGATATATACCAAACACCCTTATCGCAAAAGGACATAAATCTAGACGACAAAAACAAATAAAAATGCTAGAGTGAGGAAACAAAATTCGTTAAAACCACATTTAAGTGTAAACATAAAAACAAAACACATACATACATAGGAATCAGTATACTAATACTTCCCAACAGTTTTACAAGGACTCTATACCATCTTTTGCATATTCTCCCAGTGTTAGTATAACTCTCAATGGGGACTTTACTTTATAGCAAAATTTTTATAGCAAAATCTTCGAGAAATCCTTCTTTTTTATAGGAAATTTAAAACTATTTTTTTTTTAAATATTTTCCTGTTCTTCGAAAAGGAACATTTTTCGCAAAATTTCTTTTTTAAAAAACATTTGTGAAAAAAAAATTTTTTTGTAAGAAAATTTATCGAAAAAGTAATTTTTATAGAAAATTTTTGATTATTTTACAGAACATTTTATTTTCTTACAAAATGTAGAAAAATTTATTTGTGAATAGAAAATTTTCGAAAATATATCTCTTTTTATAAAAAATTTTAAAAAAATCTTCCTAAAGAAAATTTAAAAAGAAACTATTTTCTAATTGAAATTTTTCAAAAAAAATCTCATATATTTTTTTTAATTTTTCTCTTAGACAAAACCTTTATTCTCTTTAGAAAATTTACCAAAAATTTTCCATTTTAAAGAAAATTTTTGAAAAATTTATCTTCTTACAGAAAACATTCTCTTTTTATTTAAAAAAAAATGTGAAAAATTTTAAAAAAAATATTTTTTAAAAAAAAAAATTAAAAGAATTGTAGAAAAATTTTTACACAAACATATTTTTACATAAACTTTCGAAAATGTCTCTTCTTAGAGAAACATAGAAAACTTCCGAAAATTGTCTCTTCTTATAGAAAGTTTTTTTTGAAAAATTTCTGTTTATAGAAATTAAAAAAAATACTCTGGATGGTTATCGTGGTTATCGATGCACTCGAACAGACAAATAGAGTCGAAGGGACTCCGTTTTGACAGGACCTGTACACTCGCCAGATGTAATACATAATGTGTGATAACCGTAAGAGATCTTAATAAGTTTAGATACAGATATCTTGTCAAGTTGGGATATGAAGTGATTGTCAAGGAAAATGTTTCTCACAAGAACATTTTTAAAAATTTCTAAAAATATCAAAAATTTTTAAAAATTTTCTATTTATCCTCACTATAGTGATGTAGGTTATACTGGATATAATGCGTTTGTGGAGATATTTGTAACATTCAAAAATATTAAACTACTTAGTATACTAATCGGCTAAGAGTCGATTTAGGTATGTCCGTCTGTGTGTCCATATAAATGTTGTGCGCACGCTGCATGTCGCAATTTTAGAGACAATTTCGCACATTTTTTCTTTTGAATCAACACTATTGAAAATGGTTGAAATGGGCCCAGTATTTAACCTAACCCTTATACAATCGTACGCCCCGAAAAGGACATTATGCTAAATGTCCTTGAGCCAAAACAAACTTTTGTGTCACGTTTCAACAAATTATCTTAAAAATTGCGACCTGCAGGTTTACAAGCTTTACATGTTTAATGCGTTACATACATCAGCACAAACCCAATATACATTCCCCACAAAAGTAGTGTAGGGTATAACAATCGGGACATGGGTTCATATTTGAACATACATATGTGCATATGTACCCAGCAAAAACTTTCATTACCACGTAAACTTCACTTACACATTAGCTTTTTAAATGATGCCATTGGTGGCAAGTACTTACCACAAACGGTCACAAGTAATTACAAAGAGTAGTCCTTTTAAATCGCATGATAAAACGTATAGAACTTCTTTAACTTCACAGTAGAAAGTATTTATATAAAACATTATTATTAGATCCTTAAAGGACTGCTATGTAGGAGTTATTAAAAAGTATATTATTGGGTTTTTGCTGGGTATGTGTGAAAAAGGTATTTTTCAGCACGCAATCCTCTCTTTTGTTATTTTCATTTTTTATAGTTATTGAATTTTGTTTTTTCCTCCATACATATATACATTTTTTCTTTTGCAAAAAAAAACTGAACCCAATTTGTAAAAATAGCCATGATATGATGATATTGGTGGTCTATTGGCATTATGATAAACGAGGACTATTTCCCTTATCTTACACAGAACGTCTACTTCTTTCTCGTCTGACAAATATTTTTAAAAGTTAAAGGGGAAAAAAGAATACATATCGTAAAATGCTTCAAAGCCAGCATATTTTTATTTAGCAACACAAATACTTACAAAAGGTATGAAATATGAAGTGGCATCTACCACCAATATCAATTTTTATTGTCAGACATATATAGAGTGGTTTGCACGTGATGCATGTGGTATTAATATTTTGTTGACTTCTATTTTTTTTCCTACTTGAGGATGAGGCTGCTACTTTTATACTTCCTTTTTTTCTATTTTTTTCTTCACTTTTTTATTTATTTAAAGGTTTTATTTCCTTTTCTCGTACAAACTAAATATATGCGGCAGAAATACTTATACACATATAGAAAAGTAGATAACATTTGCGGTTACGTACCTATTTAATTTTAATAAATAAACATGAGCTTTTTAATGGAATTTATTTTATTTTTTGAGATGAAGAAGAAAAGTATGAAACCTAGACTTCAAAGTATTAATATATTTTTTTTGTTATTGCTTTGTTGCAGATAAAATAAAAGTTGACAATTCAATAAAATTGAAAAGGAAATATAATGAAGGAAGTGTGGTAATAAAAAAATCTACAAATAGCTAAAGTTTTCAGCAACAACATTCTGTATAAATTCACATGTGTAGCGATCATTTATGGTAAGAAATGTAATAATTCAAAATACATACTGTTCTAAATATATGATGGTTAAAGTGTGGGCTGGAATTGGTGGAGACGTTGAGCCCACCCCAGTTTAGTGGAGGTGGGCTTGTGCTAATGTTTGTAACGAACAATAACATTGGTGCTATGCCCATCTTAAAGTATACCAATAGGCTCAGAAACATTTTCTTAGTCGATTTAGCTATGTTCGTCTGTCTGTTCGTCCGTCCGTCTGTCCGGCCGTCTGTCTATCTTTTTGTCCGTCCGTCCATGTAAACTTTGTATTCAAACTACAGGTCGCAATTTCGAAGATAATTCAATGAAATTTTAAACACAATCTTCTATTGTCCCAGGAATGAAGCCTAATGAAAATAGTTAATATCGGTCTATTATTTTACCATACAAATGAACCCCAGGGATTGTAAACTTTTTAATCAAAATAAAGGTCGCAAATTTGAAGATAATTTAACTAAGTTTGGCACATTTTTCATTTAGCCCCATATAATTGATCCCGCCAAATAGACCTTTTAAGTTCAATCATATATCCGAATCATTTTCGAATCATTTTTTAAACGCTAATCTTATTAAACACTTTTAGTTCATCAACAGCCCTATGACTCAGTTTGCTGATTAATCATCCAGCAATCTTCCGAATGCTAGCTGGGTTAATAGATCTGTGTTTTTTTAACCACCAATAACGTATCCTAGGTGCTGTTCCCTTAACAACAGAAGCCATCTCAGTGGTGGGATTGGGTGACATATAAGATACATGAATGCACTGGTATTATTCTTTAGATGATGAGAATGTTTTAAGGGAAATGACATAGCATTATAAGGATGTTTTCAGCTAATGTTCGATCGGCTCATAACACCTGTTATTCTCCAACGGGACTACTATGGTAAGCGGATGGAGAGCTCGAGTATTTAAGAAAAGTGTACGTATACCGGACCGGAAAATTCATATACGTTAATTGCCATCGGCATGTAAGAAGCACAATGGGGCGATGATGAGTCTCAAAAAGCTTTTCCTGTGGTTGAAGAAGACCACCGCAAAATAGTTTACGTTAAACACACTATATTCATTTGTTCTAAATATGTATATGTAAATTAGTTTAAATTTTCATAAAAATTATAAAATAATGTTATATAAATAAAATGGATAATTGCCGCAATAAAAAATTATAAATAGAATTGTTCTACTTTTTTTGAGTTGTATCACTTTTGCGTTCTAGTTGTTAACTTGTTCTTATGTGTGTTTGAAATGTGTATCTTTATCGATAGGCAAATTTCAATTCCTCCTTTTCAAAAAATTAATTAAAACAGAAAACTATTCTTAATTACTGTTTATGCGTCTCATAATATATCTTAAGCATCCATATTCAAATATCGCGTAATGTACAACAAACTTCCAATTGTTGCGAAGTTTGTTTGTACATTTTTTTTTTTTTACCACTCTTTATAAAATTTAAGTGTTATACATGTAAATAAGGAGAGAAAATATTTTTTGTAACAATGCCACTTGTAAATCAAACCCCCGAAATAAAAGGTGCGTATATCGCAAGAAAACATAATAATTTAATTCAACCCCACTAACCCCCGTATTTTATCTCTATTTTTCTTTAAATATTGGTTAAAAAATTAAACGACTTTTACCCCCAACATTTTTTGGTCCGATCGAACCGGATAATAATAATAATAAAAAAAAATATATAAAAGTCGTACATATTTTTTACAAATAATATTATTTCAGAGAAACATTCTGAGTAAGTCCCCGTGAAACCAAAAAGTTAAGCCCCCCCCGTAAACCTAATTGGTCTCCATAATCCAGTTTTGTGAAGACAATATTAACCCCCAAATACATCAAAAAAACCTCATCGGTAAATCAACAAATAAAAGTAAGTGTTTGTTCATTTTCTTTTTTATAAGTGCCAGTGACATTACAAAAAAAAAAAAGTGCAAAAACAAAGTCTGTGTATACAGTTAGGTTTTTATTAAAATTAAAATTTCCCTCGCTAAAGTAGATCGAAATCCACAAAGTTGATAATTGAGTGAAATCTAAAAGAAAAAAAATATTTAACTTAACATAAAAAGATTTTTTCTTCCTTTACATGTTTGATTCGATCAAATATCATTTTAAGTTGTAATGTAATCTCTTAATAGTTCGCCTTTACAACTCAAACTTGTTTGAACAATACTCAGCTTTAACGGTTCGTGTAAAGAGTAATAAAAAGTGTTTATTTACAAAAATTAATAATATCAGTCGCGACTCAGTGTTCGTAACAAACAAAAAACAGAAGAGAAAACAAAACATATGTATAAACGTACGCGAGTTAAAACAAAACGAGGATTAAATATAAAAATTAACATACGTACATACACACAACAGAACGAAAACAAACGGAAAATAATCGTATCTTGCTAATATTTTTCTTGTTTTGTTTTGATATGAATATATGCAATATTTTTTGATGCACTAGCATCCCAGTGAACATTTTAAAGAAGACAATATTTTGGAATAAAGTGAATCTTAAAATAAATAAACTAAATAATAAATTAATTAACTTAAATAAGATTATTTAAAACTACATACTTAAAATTAAAATAAATAAAAAGGAGCTATACGTGAGTTAGACATAAAAGCGTTAAAATATATCTAACTAAAGTAAAATATTATTATTTATTATTTTATGAAAATAAAATAAATTTACATAGGGTTTACAACAAGAGTCAATTCAATTGGCGATAATTTGGCTATAACGAGTGATAATTGTGACAGTTTTTAAAAACTTATTTCGGAATAAACTTATTATAAACTTATATATTTTCTAACACTAAACTACCACCGGTACAGAATAAAGAATAAAACCCAAAAAGCTGTATACAATTCTTTGTATCAAGCACATTTTACTAATCAAACTATAGTTGCACTTACATTCGTTCACTGATATCTGCCCTAATATACATACTTATAATACTTATACACATATTTCATATTATTGAACATATTTATTATACGTTTTTGTTACAAAATAATTTTGTTACACGATAATTGAGGAACAAACATCTGCGAGGATATCTTCGGTCTCTACTGCGCGTTCTTATTACGATTTATTATTTTAATTCCTCTTATTCGATAAAAACACCAAGTGATTTTCGATTCTCTCGGTTTAATTCTTAAACATTTTGTATAAAGTTTTTTGCCCATTGTAATTTAACATTTGAAACCTTGTCATGTCGATTCTTGATGATTTCATTCGCGCCTCCGACCGTGTAGTCGAGTTCCAGGCGTATTTCGACAATCTTTCTTCGGATAGTCATTCTCTTCATACCTTGGAAGTTCAGAAGGATGAGATAGTTCGTCTTTGGTCAGAATTTAGGTCACGTTATGATGATATCTTGAATAAATTCAATGAGTTAGAGGAGGACGTTGATATCGCAACCTTAAAATCTAGATTCTTTTCAACTTTCGAAGCCCATGTCAAGGTTTTAGCAAAGTCGAATGAGATTTTAGATTCTTTATGCCGTAACACTAGCTCCCCTGTATCTGCAAACCCTACACCTGGCCCTATAGTTGAGAATACTCCTCATATTTCGTTGCCTCCGTGTGATACTGAGATTTTTCATGGCGATTATCAGTCATGGCCAACATTTCGCGACATGTTTACAGCTTTATACCGAAACAGTACCCGTTTATCCCCCGTTGAGAAGATGTGTCATTTAATTAAGAAAACCCAAAGTGAAGCCCGAGAACTTCTGAAGACTTGTCCCATAACCAATGAAGGTTTTGAAATGGCGTGGCGTAATCTGGTCAATCGTTATGAGAACAAGCGGATTCTTATCAATGCACAATTAAAGATCTTATTCAATATTGCCCCAGTTACAAAGGAAACTCCCAGCAATATAAGGCGCATTCAACGAACAATAAACGATTGTGTCACAAATCTATCTCTGTTGAACATCGATACCGAGAACTGGGACATCATTTTCGTATACATTTGTTCGACTTGTCTACCCGAAAATACCCTCAGCCTCTGGGAGCAATCCTTACCAATAAGCACAGAGTTGCCAACGTGGAAGCAAATGGACACTTTTCTAACATCCAGATTTCAAACTCTCGAATCAGTTGCCGACATTCGTACCACCTTTGCAAACCCTAATACATCTCATCCGACTAAATCCAATAACTCAAAGAAACAGAATTTTCCAGATAAAAAGAAAGTAAATAGTTACAACACCAGTGTTTCTACCGGGAAAAATATTAAGTGTTCAATCTGTTCTGGCGCGCATCCCCTTAGGCTTTGTCCATCGTTTCTTTCCATGAATGTTGATGAACGTTATGCTGTTGTAAAGAATCAAAAAAGATGTTCCAATTGTTTAGGGACTTCTCACGAATGGAAGAAATGTAGAAGTCAATATGTATGCCATTTGTGCAAGCGTAAACATCACTCGTTGCTTCATCGCTCAGAGAATACAACCCCGCAAGCAAATTCCCAAACAGTAAATATACCACTGAATCCAAACCCGAGTAATACGTCCGTAATTAACCCCCGTTTAACGTCGAATTTAGAAGGAAACCCTACCACTTCTGCTACAGCGGCAATGCAAATGCGACAAACATACTCCACGCAAATACAGTCCACATCAAATTCTACTGTTTTACTCGGAACCGCTCTTGTTGACATTTATTCAGATGATCTTAAGTATACCGTTCGTGCTTTAATTGACTCTGCCTCCGAAGCAACCTTTATATCGAAAAAGCTTCAAAATAGACTTCTATTGAAAACCCGATCTTCTCAAACTGAAGTTCATGGTCTAAATGGAGCTCTAACTGCCACATCCACTCAATTATGCTACATTCGCATCGGATCACCCATAGATAACACATTCGAAACGTTTACAGATGCTTTCGTGGTTAAAAAACTCACTGGACAGCTCCCTTATTTCCCTTCAGCAGCCTTAAAAGATAGTGAGTTTTCTGATCTGAGAAGAGCTGATCCTTATATTTCCAGCTGTTCGGAGATTGAACTACTCCTTGGTGGAGACATTTACCCGAAAATCATACGAAGTGGTCTTCGATGGGATAGTACGCAATCTTTAGTTGCACAACAGACAGTCTTTGGATGGATTATCACTGGCAGAATATCGTCTTGCAACAATGTCTCCTCAGTTTCGTCTTTTTATAATGATATAGCCTTAAATCAACAACTCCAAAGGTTCTGGGAAATCGAAGAAGTCCCGAGGAGACCACGACTCTCAGTTGAAGACTTACACTGCGAAACGGTATACCAATCGACAACATATCGCAATATTAGTGGTAGATTTGTAGTTTCGTTGCCTTTCCGGCAAGAATACCCCGATGATATTCATATCGGCCCATCTCGTCATATTGCTCTTTCTCAGTTTCTCCGCAATGAAGCTAGGCTTATGAAAAACTCCCCCTTAAAATCGGAATACGACCGAGTCATTTCCGAATACTCAACGCTCGGTCAAATGACCAAAGTCAGTCCATCTAACGCCAATTCGACATACTATATGCCCCACCATGCGGTGATAAAACCTGATAGTACTACCACGAAGTTGAGAGTAGTATTCAATGCGTCAAGTCCTTCATCCAACGGTAACAGTCTCAACGATTTACTTTATCCCGGTCCTATTCTCCAAGCAGATTTGACCATTCTGATCCTACGTTGGAGACTTTTCCGATATGTTTTCAATTCGGACATTGAGAAGATGTATCGTCAGATTCTGGTGAATCCTTCTCATATCCCGTTCCAACGCATAATTTTTCGAAATTCCCCCCAAGATGAACCTCAAGACTATGAAATGAATACCGTAACGTTTGGAGTTAATTGCGCCCCATATTTGGCCATTCGGACACTCCTTGAGTTAGCTAAATCCTGTGAAAAATCCAATCCAGCAGTTTCAAACATCCTACGCAACTACATGTACGTTGACGACGTGTTAGCCGGCGCATACACACTTTCGACTGCCTTAAGAGATCGAGATGAATTAATTGATGTTCTTCAATCCGCTGGCTTCTCGCTTCGAAAATGGACTGCAAATCACGACTATATTCTAAAAGGACTTGCTCCTGATCATCTTCTAGATACAGAGTTCCTGAAATTGTCAGACTCTTGTACAGCTAAAACCTTAGGTTTACGTTGGAACGCCGGAACGGATCATTTTTACTTTCAACTTAAGAATAACCCCGATCGAAACTCAGTTACAAAAAGATCAGTTCTATCAGAAATCGCCAAGCTCTTTGACCCCGCTGGTTGGTTTTCCCCCAAAGTAATAGTAGCAAAAATCATTATGCAACAGATCTGGAAAGATGAAACAAATTGGGATGAAGAACTTAAACCATCAACGTTGCAACAGTGGCACGATTTCCTCGACGATTATGTCAACATCGGTAAGATCCAAATTCCTCGATTCGTTGACTTTGACCCGTCTTACTCGATAGAGTTACATGGTTTCTGCGATGCTTCAGAGAAAGCCTATGCCGCTACTTTGTATTTACGAGCAGAAAACCTTGGTTATGTCTCTTCACATCTGCTAGTCGCCAAAACGAAAGTGGCCCCAGTCAAGTTTGTTTCATTACCCCGAAAAGAGCTATGTGGCGCGGATCTAATGGCTACAATGATCGAATCTATTCAATCCCAGCTCAATCTTAAAAAGCTTAAATTATTTCTCTGGACCGATTCAACAATAGTCTTGGCATGGTTACAGAAACCCCCGAATAGATGGAAAACTTTCGTAGAAAACAGAGTTGCTTCCATAATTGAAAAGGTAGGAAGTCAATCGTGGTCTCATGTTGACTCCAAAAATAACCCCGCCGATTTGGCAACCCGTGGACTCACCGTGTCTCAACTCATCTCGAATGATCTATGGTGGCATGGACCACCGTGGCTAAGATGTCCGAAGAATCAGTGGCCTACGAATTCCTCTAGTTTCTATACCGAAGAAGAAGCGAAGCCCATTCAAGTCCACCTAAATCAGCTTCAAAATACGGACGTTTTGACCGATTTCTCTGATTTCCCGAAGGCTATGCGCGTTATTTGTCGAATATTCCGTTTCTATTACAAATGTAACAAGAATCAACGCCATAAGCTAGCCACTACTGAAGAATTAACTCGAGAGGAGCTGGAAAACGCAAAAACTCGAATGATAATTGCAAGCCAAAGGATATACTTCGAAAAGGAATATACTCTATTATCTCAAAATCAAGAAATTCCCCGAAAAAGTAGCCTCTTAACATTCAACCCATTCTTAGACTCTACAGGCATCATAAGGATCAATGGTCGATTGGCTAACTCCCCGTTATTAAACTACGACGAACGATACCCCATTTTATTACCATATCACGCTCGGTATACAAGGCTATTTTTGATATACTTGCATAAATACTCGCTCCATGGCCAGAATGCTCTGTTATACAGACTTATGCGCCTATATTATTATGTTCCCAAGCTCAAAATTCTTATTAAAAGTATCATATCCCAATGTCGTACGTGTATAATACAAAAGCGTCAAAAAAGTCAACAAATTATGGCGGCTTTACCCCCCGAAAGGACAACACTTTCGCGACCATTCGCTAACACCGGTGTCGACTTCGCTGGACCGTTTAATATCAAAACCTATGTAGGTCGAGGATGTAAGGTAACAAAGGGTTACGTACTGGTTTTTGTTTGTTTCTCTACCAAGGCCATTCATCTTGAAGCCACTAGTGAGATTTCTACTCAAGCTTTTTTAGCTGCTTTTGCACGTTTCTTCTCCCGGCGTGGTTGTCCAAATACCCTATATTCGGATAATGGTACTGCTTTTGTTGGCGCTTGTCACATCTTGGACGCAGATAAAACCCAATTTCTCTCATTGGTACGACGAAAACTGCTTGAACTACATTGTTTCACTCCACTAGAATGGCATTTTATACCGCCAGGTGCACCTCATATGGGAGGTCTTTGGGAAGCCGGAGTGAAGAGCTTTAAGACGCACTTAAAACGAATATCTCACAGCCAGAATTTTACTTTTGAAGAGTTCTCCACTCTGTTAGCTCGTATCGAAGCTTGTTTAAACTCAAGACCACTCAGTCCTAGTAGTGAAAACCCCACGGATCTATGTGCGCTAACCCCCGGACATTTCCTTATCGGTAGTCCCTTATTATCTCCCCCAGAGCCTAATCTAACAGATCACTCATTGAGTTATGTTAATCGTTGGCAAAAACTAAAGGTTCTTCACCATCACTTTGCGCAGAGGTGGAAAGAGGAATATCTTAAAGAACTTCACAAACGTTTTAAGTGGAAATTCCCCCAGCGTGATTACGCTATCGGCGATTTAGTCGTCGTTAGGCAAGATAATTTACCCCCCAATCAATGGCGACTTGGTCGTATTGAAAAGGTTGTTCATGGTTCGGATCACCGAGTCAGAGTTGCCGAAATACGAACTGCCAACGGCATCGTTACTAGGCCAATCGTCAAACTAGTTTTACTCCCCAATACCGAACAACGCATTTAACGTTTCTCTTTCTATTTTCCTTTTTTTTTTTTTTTTTACAGCAAATACGATGCCCCATCAACGTCGCCGAAGTGTATCACCACTAGAGGACAGGAACCGACGCCAACATAACCCCTCTCACAAACGTCAACAGCGTACCTTATATGACTGTCGCCTATGTCGTCAAGATCATCCCCTCAGGAAGTGCATCAAATTTAAAGCAATGAACGTATCCGAGAAGCTGAAGGTCGTGAAACGTTATCAATATTGTGAGAATTGCCTTGGCCACTCACATCTGATTGCATCCTGTCGCAATTCAGACCGTTGCCGACAATGCCAGGGCAAGCACCATACTTTGCTTCACCGCCATAAACGTTTAAACGAGCCTCTTATCAAAAACCAACCAGCCCCCAATATGCGTTCAATTACCCTATTCCCTACCGTAATCGTGAAGATGGAACTGGGAGGGAAATTTAGCAGCGTCAGGGGACTTCTTAACCCCTGCGTGGAGGTCAGTTCTATTGCAAGCTTTCTGGTAGATCGTCACAAGCTGATACAGGAGAAAATTGGATCCGATCTTTTCTGTAAAATCAAATTTCGTTCACGCCTCGACGAGAATACAACGTTTAATGTATTGGCAATGGTAGTAAATGACCTCCCAAGAAAGCAGCCAAAGGAGAAAATTGATTCTCGCGTGACATCTCTTTACACGAATCTTCGTCTAGCAGACCCCTACTTTTTTGCAAATTTCGACATCAACTTCGTGCTCGGAGCAGATATCTATCCTCGCCTTATCCGGGCCAACATTCAGCCAGAATCTGTTGGTACACCGATGGCACAAGATACGGTTCTAGGTTGGACTATTATAGGAAGATTTGGCATCTAAACCACCCACAAGTTCAACATTTGCTGTACAATATATATTATATTTTTCTTTTCCTTATTTTTATTTTTTTTTCCTTTACCTTGATTATGTATAATTTGAATTCCTTTACATAACTGCTCTTATTCTTTGTTATTCTTTTATAAAATACTATATTTTTGTTATTGTATTTATTAGGTATTTGTTGCATAAATGAATTATTTCTTATTATGATTTTTGGATTATTTTGTACATATATTCTTAACAACCTGTTCATCTTGAATATTTTTTTATTATGTTGCATAATGGCAAGGGGGGCGGGATGTTTATGCGTCTCATAATATATCTTAAGCATCCATATTCAAATATCGCGTAATGTACAACAAACTTCCAATTGTTGCGAAGTTTGTTTGTACATTTTTTTTTTTTT
>NC_060953.1:49479985-49484277 GCF_022045245.1 Lucilia cuprina | reverse complement strand
AACTAGAACTGAACTAGAACTGAACTAGAACTGAACTAGAACTGAACTAGAACTGAACTAGAACTGAACTAGAACTGAACTAGAACTGAACTAGAACTGAACTAATGTTTAATGTGTTAACATACATATATATTTATAATGTTGTATATTTACATTTAGTTTATATTTGTAAAGACTTTCCTGGTAGATTTTGGAACCATTTCGACATTTTAGCGTTCGGTTAATTTGACAACAAATGTATAGTAAGTCTGTCGAGGACTTACATTTTTGTCTTTTGATCTGTAGGGTTTGTATGTCATTAAACTAAGTTTATGTGAACACTGGTTAGTATTTGAAGTTGTTTTTTATGGTTAAAAAGAATTAAATGTATATATTTATTATCGATAGAGGATCCACATAAATACATAATTATGGTGTAATATTTATTTGAGTGAGTTTGAATTGCTATTAGGAAAAGTAAATATGTCAAGAGACGAAATGCTAATATTTAAGCATCATCAAGTATTTAGACTGAACAATTTGATAAAAATATTACTATGAAGAAAACAAACAAACTATCTAAATATCTAAGTAACTAAATAACTTACTAACTAACTAACTAACTAACTAACTAACTAATTAACTAACTAACTAACTAACTAACTAACTAACTGACTTATTAACTAACTAAATTTAATAACTATGTCATGTCCATGTAGGCCTTTTGCGCCAAGTACAGGTCGCAATTTTAAAAATTACTGAAATTTATCCAATATTTTACTTAGCCCCCATACAACAGAAACCACAGAAAGGGCTTTTGAATTCATAATTATGCTATCTCAATAGAAGTCTTATACATCCCTTGATGATCTTGTCAAAGTTCATAAAGATCGAGCCTAATTTAACAAAACAAAAAATTATACTAATATAAATGTTTTCATAAAATTTTGTCGAGATCGTGCCTTATTTATCCCTATCCTCATATAAATTATCTGGTGAATGTTGTTAGAGGATTCTAGAAATTTCCAATTTATATGAAAGGTGCCACACCCCCTATTGCTTGTCCGCCCATTCCTTGTTTTCAATATTCATTTATAGTTTCTTTCAAACATGTAATAGTTCCAAGAATATTGGTCTAGCATTTTAGAAGTCTATAGACTCACCCACAAGCAAACATACATATATAGATAATTCTCTCAAACTACTCTTTCTCTTTAAAGTTCTATTATTTGATTAGGCCAAATATTATTAAAGAGCTCTTTAATAATGTTACTTTACCCCAAAACACACACTTGCCCATACTTTAAGTTTTCAAATGTTTTCCCTTTAAGCATAATGGAGTAGAAGGTAAAAAATATACACTTTAACAATAATTTCATTTAAGGGATGATTTTCCACGAAATATAAAACATACTTTTGTAAAACATTTGTAAGTCTATTTGACAAATAGCTAGTAATACGATTAAATTACAAATACACTAATATAAAACAAAAGAATAAGGAAAATCGTTTAAGAAAATCTTAAGCAGACATATTATATATAAAATCACTTTATTTTATTGGTACTACACTAACAGACGCTATTCAATAAATATAAAATACTCATATTTTGAAACAACAACAAAATCAATATACTTTTTCTAAAAAAACTTTTTTTCCCAAAAAAGGGCTTAATAAATACATAAATATATATGTATGTGCATGGTATATAGGCAATGAAGAGGCGGGAAAATATCCTCTAGTCATAGAAGCATAAAACAACAAGCTGACATCCTTAAGCTTTTTGCCGCTAACTAATCCCTCCAATTTCTTTTTTTTTGGGGTAAAACAAAAAAATATGCAAATTTTTATACAGCTCATAAAGACTTTTATAAATTTGCTTAATATTCGTGTAATTAAAAGGGTCATTTTGACACTTGAGATTTATTGATTAAACTGTAAAATGTTCTTTGAATTTATGCAAATTTTATTCCTTTTTTATATTTGTTTGCAAGTGGCTAACAAAGTCATGTCAATGACTGGTTTTCTTTTTTTTTATTTTTTTTAAGGAGAATAATTATATGAAATTATTTGGGTTAACAACTATTGGAAAATTAAGTTAAATGATTGGGGAAAATATTTTAGCTTTTATAGCAGGTATTTATATTGATTTTATTATTCTTTTTTAATTAATTTCTTTATCTTAAAATCTTAATATGTCTGGAAATTTTAATGCCAAAAATGAAATAGGTTGCCGTAAATTAATTTTGATAAGTAAATTATTTTGTGACAAAAATAATAAATTCTTCAAGTAGTTTTAGTGTTATTGATAAACTATTTTAGGATCCGATGAAATATGTACACATACCTAGGCTGCTAACGGGCCTTTTGTGCGCTTCTATATAAGCTTGGCAATGGCACGATGTGTTTTAGGTTTTACAGTTTCATCGTTCTCTCTGCTTGACCTACAATTGTCTTTCAAGATTTTTTTGCATGTAATTCTGTGTGCTCACACCACTATAGAGTGACGATTATGAGATTGTGCTGATGTTAGTAACTCCTAAGAATATAGGTTCTACACAGTGTATCAGTCGGCTTGGAATTACTGTCTGAGTCGATTTAGCTATGTCCGTCCGTCTGTATGTCCATGTTAACCTTGTGCTAGCGAGCATGTCGCAACCTCAAAAAAAAAAAAAAAAAAATAAAATAAAATTAAGAAATTTTGATCTAAAATTGGTTGTTGTTCTTGTAGCAGCGTCACGTTTAACGTCGGTGTGGCTGGGTTGACAGTTCTTTATCGTTGTTCGTTGATGTCCAAGTCGTTCCGGTGCAAAAAACCGATTGTCGTGGGAACGCTAAAATCGGTTAACTATTTCGACGAGACTTTTAATTACATGTTTTGTTATCTCTAAAAAGAAAATCGGCAAAACTTACTTTGATTTAAGTCTAAATGATTAAGTGAATGAGTGTTAGTTTTTTAAATAATCAGTCCTTAGCCTCCATAATCCTTTTTGAAAATGACACAAAGGTAAAATTCACTTATAAACACTTTTATTAAGATTAAATTCAGCATAAATATCGTAACGTAAATTCATCTACCAAAATTTATAATTATAGGCCTATATTTACCCTAGTCAACATATAAACCTTCTTTAAGGTAAAAAGGAAAGGTAAAAAATGCTTTATTATTAAATAGTGATTCACATGTTTAACATATTCACTAGTGTAGGGTATCATATGGTTGACCATGCCATACTTTATATTCTCACTTGTTTATTTAGTAGAAGATTTTCGTCCTTTTGATTCAATTCAACTCTGCAATCGTCGATTTTAGTTCAATCAATTCGTCTTTTTTCAAATAAACGCCTATGGAGGGCACATCCAAATTCGAAACTTAAACTATATGCATATGTGGACTTAACTTAGAATAAGCAAAAATTATTTTTTATTTCTATACCACTGTGCGACAGTCTTGGTACTATTCTTGTTGAATTCTATTAGATTCCAATTAATTATATTCCAAGAAGTTTCTGATGTTTATCTACTTATTCAAGTCGTTTTTAAATGACTCCTTCCTCTCAATCTTACATTAGTGCTAAAAAAAATTTACCTCATAAGAGGCAAGTAAGTACTTACCACAAACGCTAACAAGTAATTAGAAAAATTAGCATGAAAAACGTCTATAGCTACACAGAATATAAGGACTAATGAATTAGTATTTATATAATACATTACTAGTAAAGCCTTATTATACTATTTCTATATAATTCACACATTAAGTAGTGGTTATTGTGAAGTGTGTTGTTAGGTAAGTTATTACATTTTAATGGGGATCGGTCAATAACTAACTCAACTGCCTAAAAACGGGTGCATTTGGAAAATAACTTTAATTAAAGATAATAAATAATACAATGAAATCGTGGTAAAAACCAATAAGAATAGACTCATAATTGACTTTTCCCTATAACCCTTTAAAAAAAAACAGTTCCACCAAAAAGTTGGACAATTATTTTTCATCTCTTTTCTGTTTCATTAAAGCATATTCTGTTCTTATCGTAAGCCACACTTATCTTTTTATATGAAAAATACTGATAACTAAAGTTTTATTTAATATAACCTTTTATAAATGTGTATAAAGTTATTTGTTGTTAACTTAAATGAATTTTAGCAAAATTTATTTAAAAATACTTTTCATTCAAGGTAAAGAAAGTTAACATTATTGTAATTGTTGGGGGTAAAAGTCGTTTAATTTTTTAACCAATATTTAAAGAAAAATAGAGATAAAATACGGGGGTTAGTGGGGTTGAATTAAATTATTATGTTTTCTTGCGATA
>NC_060953.1:49477735-49479885 GCF_022045245.1 Lucilia cuprina | reverse complement strand
TCAGTTCTAGTTCAGTTCTAGTTCAGTTCTAGTTCAGTTCTAGTTCAGTTCTAGTTCAGTTCTAGTTCAGTTCTAGTTCAGTTCTAGTTCATTTCTAGTTCTAGTTCATTTCTAGTTCTAGTTCATTTCTAGTTCTAGTTCATTTCTAGTTCTAGTTCACTTCCAGTTCAATTCTAGTTCAATTCGAGTTAAGTTAAGATATAGTTTTATTGTATTTCCGGGTTATGTAGTTAGCCTATTAAGCTACCGGGTAGCTATAGTAAAATAAGTAGAGTTTTTATGAATTGGTGTATTATTTGTATACAAAATTATTTCAACGACACCAAAGGGATTTTTGCTGCTTGACATTCTTTGTGCTGTACTTAAGTAGTTTTGTGTTTTTTATTTTATACAAATATTATACACAAATAAATCTATAAATATATTTTTTTATATTAAGTAAATACAATTTTTAGCTTAATTATATTTATAATAAATTTATTTCATAAAGGTTACGGGGGAGTTAAATAAGGATTGTTTGTTCTTTGTAAAAGTTCTTGTAAAAGTTGTAACTTTTTGAAAGCGCTTGAAGCAAATTAACTAAGAATAATTTTAAAGCTTAAACAGAATATTTTTTTATAAAAAAATAAAAAAAAATTATTTAAGAAAATTTTATATTACAATTAAATTCTTTAAATTTTTGTAATGTAATCTGTTGGCTACACATAAAACTTTTCTGTTTTTGTCAATGAATAAATATAAATTATGGATAACAAGTTGTTTGTACCCGGTGTTAAGCGAATATCTCCAATTTTCAATGGAAAATTTTGATTAAAACATAGGGATCGCAGATTTCAGGGAATATGATTTTATATTTTATTATCTTTTTACTACATACATACAAAAATTATAATTGCAATCGACTTTGTTATATAATATTCTTTATTCTATAACAAAGTTCTATAAATATATATTCCTTTCTCTTTTCTTATACTATCTCTCATATTAATTTTTCTTTTTTATTCTACTTTCTAGTTCATTAATCAAACAAAGCGGAAAGCAAAAAAAAAAAAAAGACAAAAAGGATTTCTGTTATAAAAATTGTAAAATATGTTAAACATATTAAAGCTGCATAATAGTGTTGCTGCTATTGCTATAGCTGCAGATATTAAAATTGCAAATTATTGTAGCATAAGTTAAGTATAGATAAGTAAAATGAAATAGCAACATACCATTAGACTGCAAATAATGTACACTGAAAAGAAGAAAAAAATTTATTTAAAATATATATTTTTAAAATCATTAATATCTCAGAAGTTATCTTAAAACAAACAAAACTTCGTTTAAAAAAAAACTTCCATTTAGAAATAAGATTTAAAAGTAATTTTACAAATTATGCACATAAATATTAAGCCTCCAAAGGGAATTTGTCTCACAATAGCAATAAATTAATACTTACCTCATTATTACAAACACTTTTCCTAAGTGTAAGACTTTATAAAATAAATGTTCTCCCATTCCTTATTTTTTAACTTCGTTTTACCTTTGGCACCATAAAGAGAAAAGAAATTTCACAAGGAGATAAAAAAAACGATAAAAAAACCAACACTGAACCAGACAAACTTTAAGTGATGCATACAACTTTAATTAGTGCAAAAGGTACGCCGAGTTTATTACAAGTGAAAATAAGATGAAATGGACCAAGTTACAGCACAACAGATACACAACAATTGCATTTTGTGCCTGCAAGCAAACTGACTTACTCACGTAATTGTAAATGAAAAATGATTAAGTATCTAATGAGTTTAAGATACAAAACAATGTTACAAGTGAAGATACAAGAAAATGTGCTACAAATGAAGGAGCAAGCGAACCAATGACAAATTTAATAAGTTTTAAATAAATTTTTTATTCTGTAATTAATTCCTAAGATCTTAAAAAATGCTAATGAAATTACTAGGAAATTAAATTCGAGCATAACCAAACAAAACTATAACCTACACTAGCAACTTTCTGGACTGAGATTAAACCAGTCCTTTACTCTGTTCTATTCTTGTTCTGTACTAGTTCTGTTCTATTTCTGTTCTAGTTCTGTTCTAGTTCTGTTCTAGTTCTGTTCTAGTTCTGTTCTAGTTCTGTTCTAGTTCTGTTCTAGTTCTGTTCTAGTTCTG
>NC_060953.1:49475820-49477635 GCF_022045245.1 Lucilia cuprina | reverse complement strand
AGTTCTGTTCTAGTTCTGTTCTAGTTCTGTCCTAGTTCTTTTCTAGTTCTGTTCTAGTTCTGTTCTAGTTCTGTTCTAGTTCTGTTCTAGTTCTGTTCTAGTTCTGTTATAGTTATGTTCTAGTTCTGTTCTAGTTCTGTTTTAGTTCTGTGCAAGTTCTGTTCTAGTTCTGTTCTAGTTCTGTTCTAGTTCTGTTCTAGTTCTGTTCTAGTTCTGTTTTTGTTCTGTTCTAGTTCTGTTCTAGTTTTGTTTTTGTTCTGATCTAGTTCTGTTTTATTTCTGTTCTAGTTCTTTTCTAGTTCTGCTTTAGTACAGTTCTTATTCAGTACTGGTACAATTCTAGTTCAGTTCAAGTTAAGTTCTAGTTCTATAATAGGCATTTTATATCTATTATATTTTCATGGAAATATCAATGTCAGTACTTAATCTATTTAAAAAAAATATGAAAAATTCTGTTCATTTACTTTTTACTAGTCTTAAAGGTATCGCTACATAAACTAATAGCATTTGAGGTTTTTTATGTTTTATGCATTTTCTTTTGCAAGAGATATGCAACAGAGAGAAAACATTTCAAATGCCTAAAGCAGCAGGAAACTAAATATTTTTTCTCCTTAGAAAATTTACAACTTTTTTTGAAAAAAATATTACAGGTAAAAGCATTTTTTCTAAAAGTACAAACATTTTCTTACTCTGATTTGTTATGTAAAATATTTGATGTGTGTATGTTAGACAAACGTTCCACAGTAGTTTTCTTTTTCAGATTGATACTTTAGAAACTTGATTATTAAGTATTAGAGAAGAATTGGTTGACATCTTTGAGATGTTTTATTCAATAAATTTATCTTAATATCTTTTTATGGAATTTTTTGTTGCTATCGTTTTTTGTGTTTAAATGCAATTTAAATAACTCTGTTTATTCAGATATTTTGTAACAAAACAAGTTTATTGAGATGAGTTTTAAAAGAATAAATTCTAGTAAAATTAAATTTGAACTAATGAAATGAAACTTATAATAAAGATTAAAATTCTTAATAACATAAAGCCTAAAGTTGAACTTTAGGTATCGACAAACTATACTGTTCTAGTTCTATTCAAGTTCTGTTCTAGTTTTGTTCTAGTTCTGTCCTAGTTCAGTTTTAGTTCTGTTTTAGTACATAATTATTATATTTGTAATAACCCATAATTTTTCCTAACAATTTCTTTTTTTTTTTATTATAACTCTGAAATAAATAAACAAAATTACCGCATATAGCTGTCTTGTCTTTATAGACAACACGTGCTTTTAAATTAACCATAATTTTCCTGGTTTTATTTATAGAACACCAAACACATTTCCTAATTACTCCCAATAAGCTTTGGGGGACTCATTTCAAATATATTTAAAAATTAAAAGGACAAAAAATACAAAATATTTTTGATTAAAATGTGTATTAATTATAGTAAAATATGTTTCGGTCTGTATAAACGCATACAAATATATTCATAAAAATAAAGTCCCTTTGCAATTTGTTTAAGTTAAAATAATAATAAAATAGCGTCAAAAAAACAGCAACAACTGAAAACTAACTAGGTTAAGCGTTAATTTAATTAGTACAAAAAGGGTAAAAATGAAATATGACTATGTTTACATATGTATGTCAGAGTGTGCAAAACCCTGCAGAAGAGGAAGCCCGTTGAAAAGAGATACATAGTTCAGTTCTACTTCATTTCTAATTCAGTTCTAGTTCAGTTCAGTTCTAGTTCAGTTCTAGTTCAGTTCTAGTTCAGTTCTAGTTCAGTTCTAGTTCAGTTCTAGTTCAGTTCTAGTTCAGTTCT
>NC_060953.1:49423768-49475720 GCF_022045245.1 Lucilia cuprina | reverse complement strand
AAAAAAAAAAAATGTACAAACAAACTTCGCAACAATTGGAAGTTTGTTGTACATTACGCGATATTTGAATATGGATGCTTAAGATATATTATGAGACGCATAAACAGTGGTTTTTTGCCTATTATATCCATACCAGGGGCGGAGTTATCGAAACCCGTTAAAAATGATTAAGAATATATTGCGTCATATAAAACAGGTCACTATAATTTGATATAAACTATGCGATTTGAGAATTTTTGCTCAAAATTGAATTTTCCATAAAAAATAGGGGTTTTTATGTAAAGTCAGCTTTCCAAAAAGTATAAATTCTATATACATCTTCTTAGAAACTTTTTAGAAAATCGGGAATATTTGGACCCACTATTATCAAAAAACTAAAGTAAGGACAGTAAAAATTTTAATTTTGAAATGCGAATATCTCCTAAAATATAAGAGATAATTTACTGCTACGACGACATTTTTTATAGTGCTCAATGAGGATACCGATTTTTTAAATCGGAACTCAAATGAAGAAATAGGATCGTTTTAAAAATTTAACATAGCCGAGGTGTCTTAATTTGAGGACCCCCCGCCGGGCCCCTGGTCGGCAAATAAGGTCCAAATTCAAAACCTAAACTCGACAACACCTCCTCTTTGTGCATACCAAATTTCATTAAAATCTGATTAACCGTTTAGAAGTTACCGAATTATATACATCATTTTTTTCCTATACCACTGTGCGACTGCAATAACATGAAAACTATAAAAGATTTTTGCAACCATATCGGAGCCTTAAATTACCGCATTTCTAAACCTGTACCAATTAATATACCGATCTATACCATTTTTGTAAAAACTCATTATGCCACAAATTATACACCAAAATAAATTGCAATTACAATGCTTTAAAATGGTGCATAAACGACTGTCCTAGCACGAAAACTACCAAAGTGCAACTGTAATGCTTTAAAATGATGCATAAACGATTGTCCTGGCATAAAAACTGTCAATGTTATTTGCAACCATATAGGAACTTCAAATCACAGCTTTTTTAAACATAGAACAACAATTCTACCGATCCATCAAATTGACAATGTTTTAGACGAACACATTATGCCACAAATGATATACCAAATTAAAGTACAATCATAATGCTTTAAAATTATGCATAAATGACTTATTCACAACCATATCGGAACCTCAAATTACCGCCTTTTTAAACCTGGGAAAATAATTTTACCGATCTATCCAATTGACCATTTTCTAAAAATACATTATGCAGCAAATTATACACCAAAATAAATTGCAATTACAATGCTTTAAAATGGTGCATAAACGACTGTCCTAGCACGAAAACTACCAAAGTTAATTGCAACCATATCGGAACCTTAGATTACTGCGTTTTTTAAACATAGAACAATAATTCTACCGATCTATCAAATTGGCCAATTTGTAAAAACACACATTATAATGATACACCATATTAAAGTGCAATCATAGTGCTTTAAAATGATTCATAAATGACTGTCATTTCGTGAAAACTGTCACTGTTATTTGCAGCCATATCGGAACGTTAAATTACCACGTTTTTAAAGATGTGAATATAATTCTACCGATCTATCCAATTAGCCATTTTGTAAAAATATATTATGTAATAAATTATACACCAAAACAAATAGCAACTATAATGCAATAAAATGATATATAAACGACTGCTATAACATGAAAACTATAAAAGATATTTGCAACCATATCGGAGCCTTAAATTACCGCATTTCCAAACCTGTACCAATAAATATACGAACACATTATGCCACAAATGATATAAAAATATCATATAAAATACATTATGCAATGTAATAAAATGATGCATATGTACATTAAAATGATGCATAAACTACTGTCCTGGCATGAAAACTGAAAAATTATTTGCAGCCATGTCGGAACCTCAAATCACAGCGTTTTTAAACATAGAGCAACAATTCTACCGATCCTTCAAATTGACAATTTTTTACACGAACACATTATGCCACAAATGATATAAAAATATCATATAAAAATACATTATGCAATAAATTATATACCGAAACAAATGGCAATTTTAATGCTTTAAAATGGTGCATAAACGACTGTCCTAGCACGAAAACTGCCAAAGTTAATTGCAACCATATCGGAACCTTAGTTTACTGCATTTAATACATAGAATAATAATTCTACCGATCTATCAAATTGACCAATTTGTAAAAACACACATTATGCTACAAATGATATACCATATTAAAGTGCAATCCTAATGTTTTAAAATAATGCATAAATGACTGTCATAGCATGAAAACTGTCAAAGTTACACAACCATATCGGAACCTCAAATTACCGCCTTTTTAAACCTGGGAAAATAACTCTATCGATTTATCCAATTGGCCATTTTCTAAAAATACATTATGCAATTATATACCAAAAAAAATGGTTCAGTTTTAGGGTATATAGAGAATTCTCAGATTTATTTACAATTTACTTATATTTATAATATTAAAATCTAACATAAAATTCTTATCAACTATAAAACAAAGCATGTGGAATATTCTAATCAGAAAACATTCTAATCATAAATTATGTATTTAAAGTATGGTCATAAAAAACCCACTTTTACAATGCTTGTTTATTTGTTGCAATCATCAGTCTATGCTCTGATCGTGTGTTCATTGACATAAACATTAACGACCAAGCATCTGACATAAAGCATTAAATTTATTTTATTGATTTGGGCAAATACATAAAACTTCTAATTTATTGATGAGTTTTATACCCGTATAATATATACGTGCATTTCTATTCCACATGCATAGTTTTCTATTTTAAATATCAAAATTCAATCTACAAGATTGAAAACATTTTACTGCTAAATATGGAGCCAAAGCTGTTCCATATGTAACAGTTTTAAGAGCATATGTTTTAATAGTTTCATCTGGATTCCAGCGCCAAAATATTAACTGATATTTTCTGTCATCTTCAGAAATCCAGATTTATCTATACATTTTTTCAATGTCAGCTGAAAAAACATAACGATGTTTTCTAAATCTTAGTAAAATAGTAAAAAGATCTTCTTGCAGCCTAGGACCAGTATGTAAGATATCATTTAGCGAAACATTAGTTGTTGTCTTACAAGACGCATCAAATACAACTCTTAACTTAGTTGTTGTACTCTCTGGCCTAAGTACACAATGATGTGGTAAATAATACCCACTATTCATAAACGAATTATTACTTATTTATCAATTCCATATGACCCATTTCCAAATATTTTTTAAGAAATTCATTATATTCCAATCTAAGTTCTTTGTTTTTCTCTAATTTTCTATTTGCTATTATGGTAGAATTACCCAATTTATTCTGTTCATCTTTAAATGGAAGTTTAACTTCAAACTTACCATCTGTAAGTCTTTTAAAATTTTCTTCAAAATGTTGCTCACATTGCTTTTCCGCAACTGTGAGATTGTTCATTTTTGGAACCTCTTCCAATTCCCAAAACTTTTGTAACAATTCATCACAAGATGTTTGAATTGTTGTGACCACACTTGATCTGGTTTGGAACCATTTGCTGTCATCAGTCCATATGCTACATAACCTAACTTCGTGTTACGTAGCTTTGTGTTTGTCTTTTTATCAATTATATGCCCATCGCAAATCAGATCAAACATAAATTGATTAGATAGTAATAAATCCACTCCTTGTGGAATATTATATTTGGGATCCGCTAATTTAATATTAGATGGAAAATTTCCCAACAACATTCGCGTTCCTGGTACGTTTGACACAAATTTGTCAATGACGACCGCATTAAGGAATGTTTTATATTGGGTCACTTTTGATCTAAGTGATATCCCAACCTTCCACTTCTTTGTTTATTTGGCAACCTTTTATATTCAACTTATTTCTAAATTCTTTTGAAATAATGTTGACTTGTGCCCCACCGTCTAATAAAACGCGACATTTTTTCCAATGGCCATTTCCATCCTTGACTTCCACTACTGCTGTTGACAATACTGCTTCGTCGTCTTCATCGCCGTTTACTACTACTGTCTTCGCAGGGATCTTTTCCCTATGAAGAAGAGTATGATGATCACCATTGCAGCTTCCACAAATAAAATTACTTTTACACATTTAATTTGAGTGTCCAACACCGAGACATCTGAAACACACTTTACCGTCCCGTACCTTATCCCATTTTTCATTTATAGATAAGTTCCTAAATTTGAAACATCTATTTAAATTTTGTCCAACTGCACAATTCAGTGGACATTTTATATTAAATGAATTCGTTGGAGGATTTGTCTTTTGACTTGCCCCCTGAGTTTGCATGTTTTGTCGGGAAGGATTTACCACATTTTGGTTTGCCTCCCAAGACCATTGATTTATTCCTAGAGGATTTACCATCTTTCTTTCATCCTTTGTGAAATCTTGGCTTGCCTCCAAAGAATATTGAATTTGTTTTAGAAAATCAACTAGACTATCCACTTTTGGAAGTTCTTTTGATTTTCCCAAATGTTGTTCAACGATCTTCTTTAAGTTTTTCTATTGAGTTAAGGTAACTATATGGAAAGACTCCCTTCCTTATTAATAAATTAAACTTTGTTTCCTCTGAATAAAATTCTTTTACATTTCTTAATTCATCTTTTGTTAAATTTTTAACTAAATTATCCAAACTGGATGGCATAAAGCGACATGAATCTAAAAATCTTATCTCTATATTACCACCATTATTCGAACTAATTGTTTTTGATAAAGTGATGTATAATTCTTTATTCAGAGGTATAATATTAATAGGACCATCATCAATAATATTTAATTCTTTAACAAAGAGATGACAATCATATGCCGAGAAATTGTGAAAAATTACTGGGAAAAACGATGGTATTTTGTAATTAATATTACAAGAATTATGAGCTGGTCCTCTGTACTTTCCACTTAAATGACAGTGGTCCCTCACCTTATCGTCCTTTAAAACTACTTTTGAACATATATGACACACGTTATTACATTCAAAACCTAAAATTTCCTCATTGGTTAAGGGTGCCATAGGTATAATTTTCTTTAAAAAATTGTCATTTAAATATTTGACATCATCTACTAAATTTTCTACAAATAATTTCGCAGAGTCTAACCCCTTGAAACTCCTAAATCTACTTAAACTATTATTAAAACTACACTTAATATAATAAGAAAATGCATATGGGATGTGTTTATCAACTAATGTTGTTGATGATGAATCCCCACTCGGAATGCAAGTTTGTATATTTTCAAAAATACACTCCGAATCTGCATATACTACAAATGGTACATTAATAGAATTACCAAAATTCTTAAATTCTAAAGTACTCTTATCAGAGTTTGGAACATAAGAAACTAGTTTACCGCAATTTTTTTGTGCGCCTCCAATTTCTCCTTTTTATGGAAATTGTATTTTGTATTTTGATGTAAGGTGAGCATCTTTTTTTACATCTCCAATCGCCGATAGTAAAGCCCATTTAAAACAAAACTCATCATTATTTTTTACATTTATGCATGCTTTTTTTAGGTGGAGTTTTGTGGGTAGAGGCAAAAAACTTGATCCCTTCAGGGGTTGATATTTGTTAACGTTCAGATCAATTTTTATTAATTGAACTAACGCCCAACCACTTTCCCTTTCCTGGAATTCTTCAGTTTTTTTTATTAATATTATCAATTTTCTTAGATATGCTTCCTCAAAATCTGTTGTGTTGTATATTTCCACCATTTTAGTTTGGAAGGTTTTAATTTCCAATGCTGTATTATCCAAATCATCCGAATTTTGTTTAGCATATAACGCATGCAGTTCTATGTTAAACTTTAAAGTTTCATGCATTTTTAGGAAGTAAGATACTTCACTTTTAAGTGCCCCATAGGCCTCTCTTAAAAATGCTTCGGGTATGATGCATTTCTCATTACTACATGAATAAGAAAGGGTTATAATCCTTTTTTTAAATGCGCTCTTGGTTCTTTTTACAATCCCCTCCACAGGTGATGATTCAACCACTGCTCTCCTGGAAGTTGATGTATGGCTCCCCTCATGAATTTGGAGCATTTCAAAGCTGGAAAATGATGCTTGACATTCACTGCATTTGAAAGCCATTGTAGTTCGGTTTTTCTTTTTTTTTATCGGAAGATTTATTGCTTAATTTTTCACTTTAATTTGACTCACTTTTTTTTTTAAATGTTGCTTAAATGTTTTAAATGTTCCTTTGTTCTCACAATTTTGTTTAATTTTTTTTTTTTTTTTGGTAATTGTTGTAATTTTTTGTACTTTGAAATTTTTAAGAATTTTTTAGTTCTTTTTCTTTGATGAAAATATTACTAAGATTGCTATTGCTTGACAAAACAATACTGATGATCCACAAAAAAAATAAAAGTCTAATGCTAACTATGTACAAAAAATGTATACATATTGCAATTTTAAATTTTTAACTTCAGTTGTACAGTTAGATTCAAACCTTTCAAAGAAAATATGAAGAAAACCATTAAACTTCATTAGTATGCCACCTTCATAAAAACAAGATCAATAATTTCAAAACAGTTGTAAATGTCAAAAATTTGATTTTTTCTTTGTATTGTTACAAAGAAAAAAAAACATAAATTATCCGATAATTACAAGTAAAGAAAAATTTAACCCAAGAACCTTTAAGAGTCAAACCTTTCAAAGAAAATATGAAGAAAACCATTAAACTTCATTAGTATGCCTCCTTCGTAAAAAAAGGGTCAATAATTTCATAACCATTGTAAATGTCAAAAATTTGATTTTTCAAGTACAAACAAATTAGTATATACACTGCATTACCAACCAAAACTGCTTTACCTAAGCTAGATCCAATAAACACACATGCACTGTCATACCAACCAACACTGCTTTACCTAAGATAATTCCGCTAAACAAATACACTGCCATACCGACGACTTACGTCAGCCCCGCTACACACATATGAACTGCCTTATCGACTTACGCTAGTCCCGCTACATATATATACACTGCCTTATCGACTTGCGCTAGAACCGCTATAAACATACTACTTATAAATAATTTTGTTTCCAAAGTGTTGTCATTACACATTCCCAGACTTCCTTCAAACTTTGTGGTTTGCGAACGAATTAATCTGAAATTAATTATAATAATAAAATTAATTAAAATTCCGAATCAGCATATATAACGAATGGTATATCTAATAAATTTCTATAATTTTTAAATTCTAAATAACACTTATCTGACTCTGCATTTGGTACATAAGATACCATTCTCCCAAACTTTGTGGTTTGTGAACGAATTATTCTGAAATTAAATTATAATAAAATTAATTAATTAAATTCACTATAGTGCGATTTATTTCCACTCGGTGCTTGCAAAAACAATAAATTTATGTGGTTGTACTTTTCTTTCATTGTTTTGTAGTGTGGTCCAATCACTAAATTGCTTTTACAATCATATCCAAAAATATTTAAACTAAATTTTGGGTTGTTTGTTTCAAATATTTTAATATCTTTTATTTTTACTGGAAAGCATAACCCATTAAAATTTACATTGAAACCATTAAGACTTATTACTTTTGATGTAATATTTATTTTGTATTTTGATGTAAGGTGTGCATCTTTTTTTACTTCTCCAATCGCCGAGAGTAAAGCCCATTTAAAGCACAACTCATCTTTATTTTTGACATTTATGCATGCCTTTTTAGGTGGAGTTTTGTGGGGAGTGGCAAAAAACTTGAGCCCTTCAGTGGTTGATATTTGTTAACATTCAGCTCAATTTTTATTAATTTAACTAAGGTCCACCACTATCCTTTTCCTGTAATTATTCAATTTTTTGCTTAACATTATCAATCTTATCTAAATATGCTCTCTGAAAATCTGCTGCATTGTAAATTTCTGCCATTTTTGTCTGGAAAGTTTTGACTTCCTACTACGTATTTTCCTAATCATCCAAATTTGCCTTTGCATATAACGCATGAAATTCTACGTTAAAATTTAGGGTTTCGTGTATTTTGTGGAAGTTGGATACTTCACTCTTAAGTGTCCCATTGGCACTCTAGATCAATATACGATACCATTGTGTCATTTAAGCTCTGGGTTGCCTTTATCTTGTATCATCGTCTTGTTTTTGACTCAAGAGATTTTCTTCTTCTATAAATTAATTTTTTTATTACTCATATAGAGCATTAAAATTTTTTATCAAGGTTCTAATATGGTTGCAAATAACTTTGACAGTTTTCATGCTATGACTGTCGTTTATGCAAAGCATTATATTTGTCCTTTATATATTAAGAGTGGCCAAGGGAATAGATCGAAATCGAATCACTGTTACTGGTTCAAAAAACACGCTACTTTAAAACGCAAACATTATTATTAATAAAATATTTTTCTTGAATACTCATAATGAAGTTCATAGAATTAAAAAGAAACTTTTCAGAATACCATTTACTTAAATTATAATTAATTAAAATATACTTTAATTTTTTATGAGCTTTTAGTTTAAAAAGTAAATTTATTTATTTTAATTTCTATAATTCTGATTATTTCTATATGTTATTTAATTACATTGTAAAAACTATATTTTAAAAATTAACTAAATAATTAAACATAAATAAATTTATATTTTTTTATATAAAAAATACATATTACTTGCATTTTTAATAAATCAAAAGAAAATTATTGTAATAGGTAAGTAAACTTTATAATCTGAAATAAAAATTCTTAGAAATTTTAAATATTAAATAAAATAAATATTTTAGCCGAAAATTGCATCAGCATGTCTCCATTACATCTGAGAGTTTTGGCTTCTTTTTAAGACGTACTAACTTTCCGAACACAACTTTATTTCTAAAATTTTAATTTTTTTACCATTTTTCTATGAAAATGTCTTTTAAATTGTTTCAAAATCTGTTGTAGTTACTGAGATATAATGCGTTGAAGTATATGGAAAGACAGACATTGTTAGGTCGATTCAGAAAGTAAAATTGAGTCGATTGGAACATTGTCAGATAGGTATGGATTCCATATTTTTATACATTATAAACAACAATTTCAACAACGTAATACCCTTCGCACTATAGTAGTTCAGTATATAGAAATCAAGAATATTCCAAAAACCAAGAGTTTTCAAGGTGAAGATATCTCTAAGAATTAAGAAGATATGTCAAATATCAGAGCACGATATATCAAATCCCTGTTGTTCAGAATGGTATAATCTGATCTCAGGTTTTCGACTTTTTTAAAATTAAGCTGAATCTCATTAAAAAAATTTAATAAACATTAAAGTGATTTTCTGATGCGGATAGGACCAGACCTCAGGGTTTCAATTTTTTCTTCAAAAATAAGCAAAATTTTATTATAAAGACTTATATGAACATTAAATAGTTTTTTCTTTTTTTTTGGTGGGGACCTTATTTGGGGATAAGGCCAGTCCGATCGTCATGAAAATGGATAGATTATTTTCGGAATTAACAAAACTTGTGTGTCTCGAATTGGGCACTCTTTCTAGTGAAAAACATATGGTTTAGGGAATGTGTCATCAAAAAACTCTGGGCCACAGTCTTTCACTTTGCAGAGGAATTCTCCTGCAAACCAGTAGGTTGGATAATCGGTTTTTTGCGGACCACCAGCTTGGGTGATCGGTAGAATTATTTTCCCAGGTTTAAAAAGGCGGTAATTTGAGGTTCCGATATGTTTGTGAATAACTTTGACAGTTTTGATGCTATGACAGTCATTTATGCATCATTTCAAAGTATTATGATTGCACTTTAATTTGGTATATCATTTGTGGCATAATGTGTTTGTCTAAAAAATGGTCAATTTTAAGAATCGGCTGAATTATCTATGTTAAAAACTATGTTTAACGAGTAAGAATGCTATATTCGGCTGTGCCGAATCTTATATACCCTTCACCATAGTGTATTTTAAACATTTTTTATAAATTTTAAATTTTTTCCGACTACATTTACATCAAAAGCTAAACAAAAAGAACAACAGCAACGCTAAACGAAATAAAACACAAAGCATCTAAACCAACAGACATCTAAACATACATAACGAAAAACACAGAAAAACAAAAATAACAACGCAATGACGCCTACAGCATCCAAACCAAGGGTGCGCATGCCCTATGCGCTTGGTACGCTTTTGTTTTTGTAAATGCGCTTAGCTATAGACAGTGTGTTTTCTATACACTTATATGCGCTTAATACTAGCGATACGTTGTTGTTGTTCTTAACAGCAGCAGAGAACAGAATTCCATTCAAATTAAAAGTATACTAATAAATTGACTAAAAACTATAAAGTATATGCTAACTGTCAAATATTTATTATGGATTTTGACAGCCAGCGTATATCAAAGTCTATATATAAAAAACTATCAACTGTTCTCTCATGTTCTCCTACATTAATTCGGCTTTATCAAAATTTTGCTTCGACAAGTGCTGATCAGCAACTGATTTGATTTTGTTTTTCAGGTTGAGAGCAAACCGAATGATATTGCTCATTTTAAAAAGAAGAAGAATTAAACCTATAGTGTATGTGAATAAACTTAGCGTCAGCAGAATTTTCTTAACCTATCACGCGTGCTATATAATGGCAATATTGATCTTCTCTGGTATACAAGCAAGAGTAAAACAACAACACTTTTATATTCATTGCTGGTAAACATTGACGAGACGTAGATTTTGTTTTTGTTTATCGTAAAAAAAAATTGTTTTAAAAAGCACTTGGAAAAAATTTCTGTTAGTTTTAAATTTCAAACTTACATTATTCGCATAAAAATTATTGTACAATAACCTACAATCTACTCTCATATAATTGAAATCGTTTTAAATACATTTTCCTATTCATTAAAAAATATATTTGCAAAACCAAAGGGAAAATTATTTTATTTTAACAAAAAATGCAAATCATATTTTTTTGCTGTGTATTTTAGTAGAAAAAACACAGCTGAATAAAACCAAATACATCTACACACACACGTGTACATCTTTTTCTATATACAGTGTTGTTGTTGCTTTTATAACAATTTTTTGATGAAATTTTCAGAGGTTGTCTCGGATTTTTGCTCATATCTCCGTTATTTACCGACCCATTTTGCTGATTTTAAATAGCGATCTTCTCGAAAGCATGTCTAATAGAATAATTGAAGATTCGGATGTCGCCGATTTCTGGGGTCCTCTTAAAACTGATTTCAACAGACAGACAGATGGACATGGCTTAATCGACTCCGCTATCTTTAAGTATCCAGAATATATAGGGTCGGAAAATTATATTATAGAAATTACAAACGGAATGACAAAAAAAAACAAATACCCTTCTCACGAAGGTGAAGGGTATAAAAACGCTGTGATTTGAGGTTCCGATATGGTTGCAAATAACTTTGACAGTTTTCATGCCAGGACAATCGTTTATGCATCATTTTAAAGCATTACAGTTGCACTTTGTTTTGGTGTATAATTTGTGGCATAATGAATTTTTACAAAAATTGGATAGATCGGTATATTTGTTGGTACAGGTTTAGAAATGTGGTAATTTAGGGCTCCGATATGGTTGCAAATATCATTTATAGTTTTCATGTTATAGCAGTCGTTTATATATCTTTTTATTGCATTATAGTTGCCATTTGTTTTGGTATATAATTTATTGCGATATATATTTTTATAAAATGGCCAATTTGATAGATCGGTAGAATTATTGTTCTATGTTTAATAATCGCGGTTATCTGAGGTTCCGAAATGGTTGCAAATAACATTAACACTTTTCATGCTATGGTAGTCATTTATCTATCATTTTAAAGCTTTACGATTGCACTTTAATATGGTATATCATTTGTAGCATAATGTGTGTTTTCACAAATTGGTCAATTTGATAGATCTGTAGTGTTCAATCTTGTAGACTGGATTTTGATATTTAAAATAGAAAACTATGCATGTGGAAAAGAAATGCATGTTTATATTATACAGGTATAAAACTTATCAATAATTTAAAAGTTTTATGTATTTGCCCAAATCAATAAAATAAATTTAATGCTTTATGTCAGATGCTTGATCGTTAATGTTTATGTTAATGAACACACGATTAGAGCATAGACTGATGGTTGCAACAAATGCACAAGCATTGTAAATGTGGGTTTTTTATGACCATACATTAAATATATAATTTATGATTAGAATGTTTTCTGATTAGAATATTCCACATGCATTGTTTTATAGTTGATAAGAATTTTATGTTAGATTTTAATATTATAAATATAAGTAAATTGTAAATATATATGTTCTATATTTAATAAACGCAGTAATCTGAGGTTCCGATATGGTTGCAATTAACTTTGGCAGTTTTCGTGCTAGGACAGTCGTTTATGCACCATTTTAAAGCATTACAGTTGAACTTTGTTTTGGTTTAAAATTATATATATACATTTATATACATTACATTATACATTTATATACATTACATTACATTATATTTTCCCTTTTTTGCAGCAATTATACATATTTAAATAAAAATGGACCCTGTATCTATTATAAAAGAACAGGAGAGATTAGGGACTGAGATTGTCTCATGTTATAACTCTTTGAGCAAGTTCGCTTAAAGTAATCTTCCTAGCGAGGAAGCAAAAATTAAAGTTATAACATTGAGACAAGTGTTTAGGGAATATGTCGAAAGTTTCGACAAAAATGATAGAGATCTCCGCAGCGTGTGCGCCAAATTTCATCATCTTGAAAATTGCGGCCTGTACCTTGCGCGCAAGGTTTACATGGACAGCCAGACGGACGGACGGACATAGCTTAATCGACTCAGAAAATGATTCAAAGCCTATTGGTATACAAACCCAATATACCCTCCCCACTAAAGTGGTGTAAACATACGAGGAAATTTATAATATATTTTAGGATTAGGATATTATGATTATGTGTTGTTAATTGATTTTCATAAGTGAAACTTATATGGGAGATAAGACAAATTATGTACCTAGTGAAGTTGTTAATTAATTGTGTTAAAAATTATTCGAATAAAAACGAACAATATTTTTTTATACGAGTAGTCGACGAAATTTTAGAAATTATTTGATTATTAGAACGAATAACAAATAAAAGATTTTTTCTTTTATTAAAAAAAAAAAAAAAAAAAAAAAAAAAAATATATATATATATATATATATATATATATATATTATATATATATATATATATATATATATATATATAATATATATATATATATATATATATATATATATTATATATATATATATATAATATAATATATATATATATATATATATATATATAATATATATATATAAGAAAAACTTGCCAAACACCGCCGGAATCTTAAGATATGGTTAAAAAACGGGATTGCTTATATTAATGCACGTAAGTAACATAAATCAATCTCAAAATATTTTATATATCACGGTAGATTTAAAAGTGGAAGCTGAGGCTTTTAGAATGATATATGTATACGATGTGTGCATTTCATCAGCTACATTACATGTTTTATATCCACCATCAAATATGAAAGTGTGTGTAGGGTAGAAGAGGGACCATACGACACTTTTTTTCGAGCGGCCTCAAATTAAAACCACAATACTTATACTTAATTGTTTTCTTTGTTCGGATATTTAGATGTGTTGGATTTAGTTTTATTCCTTTCGAACTTTACTAATTCATATTAATGTACATATTTTTTAAACTTTTCCTCATTGGCCAATCTGCCTTCCACCATATGTAAGGTTAATTTTTCAAACTTTTAGGGATGATAGATAATCGATAAACGAAAACAAAATTTTATAATGTGATAAAATCGATTACTCTATTTTATATTTTATATGTAATTCCGTTTCCATTAGCCGTCCTTCATCTGTTGAATACACGATAGGAGTTTTGTTAAAAATTCAAACCACCTAGAATTTTTAACAATATATTTTTTGTTTGTTATTAAAAATGGGCAATATGTGTCTACGATTTATCACAGCAGCATTTAAAGTTCCCTTCAGAAAATTTCTCTAACGCAGATAACTGGCTTATAAAAGCGCATATGTCAATGAAATTCGGAATATTTAAGGAACCAAAATGTGAAATATTATGAGGATCGGCCAATAATCGCTGTAAAGATCTCATCATAATATGACTTTAACTTCAAAAAATATCAGTATAGCAATTAAATTTTACATAAACAGGTTTTTTATGCAAGCACAATACACGATGCGACCTTTGTTTACAACCAAATTACGTATATTGCAAACAAATGATACAATTTTAAAAAAATCTCTTAATACAACTTTATTACGTGTAATTGCAATTTAATAGTAAAATTTTCTTTTTTATTAAATAAATTAAAAAAAAAATTATTTATATAATAAATTTTAAAAAAATTTTATAGTTTTAAAAAGTAAAACAAGTAGGAAAGTATAGTCGGGCATGGCCGACCATATGATACCCTACACCATGAGTATATTTTTACAATTTTTACTTTTATAAAATTTTTATTTTTTGTAAAGAAACTTTTATGTTGAATATTACCATAATTCCAAAATATTTAAGCCATTTATTGATAAAAAACTAAAATTTCTAAATGAGGCTTTATATAGGTCAAATATGGGCCGATCCTCGGTAAATTTGGGAAAAGGATATATTTCTAAATAACAGTTAGTTTTGTTGAGTTTCATTGCGATACAAATGGTTACAAGTCAATTTTAGACGTTTAAGTCATTTTTTGAAGAGGGGTTTGTATGGGGGCTAGGGTCAAATATAGGCCGATCCTTACGAAAATCTGCAGTATCATTTATACTTATATAAAACTTATTTGTGCCAATTTTTAGAGAGATAGCAGAATATTTGACGTAATTATAGCATAAAAAGTTCAAATCGGGAGGTACGGTTGTATGGGGGCTAGGTGAAATAATGGACCGATTTTAACCATTTTCAATAGGCTTCGCCCTTGTGCCAAAAAACATGCTTGGTCCAAATTTCATCAAATTATCTTGAAAATTGTGGCCTGTACCTTGCGCACAAGGTTTACATGGACAGCCAGCCAGCCGGACAGACGGACGGACGGACGGACATGTCTTAATCGACTCAAAAAATGATTCTGAATCGATCGGTATACTTTAAGGTGGGTATTGGACCAATATTTTTGAATGTTACAAACATCAGCACAAACGTATAATACCCTCCCCACTATAGTGGTGTAGGGTATAAACATGCATTTCAGCTTAATTATACCCTACACCACTATAGTGGGGAGGGTATTATAAATTTGTGCTGATGTTTGTAACATACAAAAATATTGGTCCAATACCCACCTTAAAGTACACCGATCGATTCAGAATCATTTTTTGAGTCGATTAAGACATGTCCGTCCGTCCGTCTGTCCGGCTGGCTGGCTGTCCATGTAAACCTTGTGCGCAAGGTACAGGCCGCAATTTTCAAGATAATTTGATGAAAATTGGACCAAGCATGTTTTTTGGCACAGGGACGAAGCCTGTTGAAAATGGTTGAAATCGGTCCATTATTTCACCTAGCCCCCATACAACCGTACCTCCCGATGGCACAAATAAGTTTTATATAAGTATAAATGACGCTGCAGATTTTCGTAAGGATCGGCCTATATTTGACCCTAGCCCCCATACAAACCCCCCTTCAAAAAATGACTTAAACGTCATTTTCATTGTATCGCAATGAAACTCAACAAAACTAACTGTTATTTAGAAATATATCCTTTTCCCAAATTAACCGAGGATCGGCCCATATTTGACTTATATAAAGTCTCATTTAGAAATTTTAGTTTTTTATCAATAAATTGCTTAAATATTTTGGAATTATTGGTAATATTCAACATAAAACTTTCTTTATAAAAAATAAAAATTTTATAAAAAGTAAAAATTTTAAAAATATACTCATGGTGTAGGGTATTATATGGTCGGCCATGCCCGACTATACTTTCCTACTTGTTAAACCTGGGAAAATAATTCTACCGATTTATCCAATTGGCCATTTTCTAAAAATACATTGTGCAATAAATTATATACTAAAACAAATGGCAATTTTAATGCTTTAAAATGGTGCATAAACGACTGTCCTAGCCAAAGTTAACTGCAACCATATCGGAACCTCAGTTTGTCGCGTTTATTAATCATAGAACAATAATTCTACCGATCTATCAAATTGACCAATTTGTAAAAACACACATTATGCTACAACTGATATACCATATTAAAGTGCAATCATAATGCTTTAAAATGACGCCTAAATGACTGTCATAGAGTGAAAACTGTCAAAGTTATTTGCAGCCATATCGGAACCTCAAATTGCCGCCTTTTTAAACCTGGGAAAATAATTCTACCGATCTATCCAATTGGCCATTTTCTAAAAATACATTATGCAATAAATTATATACCAAAACAAATGGCAATTTTAATGCTTTAAAATGGTACATAAACGACTGTCCTAGCACGAAAACTGCCAAAGTTAATTGCAACCATATCGGAACCTCGATTACCACGTTTATTAAACATAGAACAATAATTCTACCGATCTATCAAATTGACCAATTTGTAAAAACACACATTATGCTACAAATGATATACCATATTAAAGTGCAATCATAATGCTTTAAAATGATGCCTAAATGACTGTCATGGCGTAAAAACTGTCAATGTTATTTGCAGCCATATCGGAACCTCAAATTACCGCTTTTTTAAAGCTATGAAAATAATTCTACCGATCTATCCAATTGGCCATTTTCTAAAAATATATTATGCAATAAATTATATACCAAAACAAAAGGCAACTATAATGCAATAAAAAGATATATGTATAAACGACTGCTATAGCATGAAAACTATAAAAGATATTTGCAACCGTATTGGAGTCCTAAATTACAGCATTTCTAAACCAGTACCAATAAATGTACCGACCTATCCAATTTTTGCAAAAATTCATTATGCAACATATTATACACTAAAACAAAGTTCAACTGTAATGCTTTAAAATGATGCATAAACTATTGTCCTGGCATAAAAACTGTCAATGTTATTTGCAGCCATATCGGAACCTCAAACTACCGCGTTTTTAAAGCTGTGGAAATAATTCTACCGATATATCCAATTGACCATTTTCTAAAAATATATTTTGCAATAAATTATATACCAAAACAAATGGCAACTATAATGCAATAAAAAGATATATAAACGACTGCTACAACATGAAAACTATAAAAGATATTTGCAACCATAATAATTGCAGCCGTCTCGGAACCTCAGATTACTGCATTTGATACATAGAACAATAATTTTACCGATCTATCAAATTCACCAATTTGTTAAAACACACATTATGCTACAAATGATATACCATATTAAAGTGCATTCCTAATGCTTTAAAATGATGGATAAATGACAGTCATAGCATGAAAACTGTCAATGTTATTTGCAACCATATCGGAACCTCAAATTAGCGCCTTTTTAAACATAGAACAATAATTCCACCGATCCATCAAATTGTCCATTTTTCAGACGAACACATTATGCCACATAACATAATGCTTTAAAATTATGCATAAATGACTGTTAAAGCTTGAAAACTTACAAAGTTATTCACAACCATAACGGAACCTCAAATTACCGCCTTTTTAAACCTGGGAAAATAATTCTATCGATTTATCCAATTGGCCATTTTCTAAAAATACATTATGCAATAAATTATATACCAAAACATATGGCAATTTTAATACTTTAAAATGGTACATAAACGACTGTCCTAGCACAAAAACTGCCAAAGTTAATTGCAACCATAACTTAACCACAGATTACAGCGTTTATTTAACAAAGAACAATAATTCTAACGATCCTTCAAATTGACCAATTTGTAAAAACACACTTTATGCTACAAAATGATATACTATATTAAAGTGCAATCATAATGCTTTAAAATGATGCCTAAATGACTGTCAACTGTCAAAGTTATTCACAACTTTATCGGAACCTTAAATTACCGCCTTTTTTAACCTGGGAAAATAATTCTACCGATCTATCCAATTGGAAATTTTCTAAAAATACATTATGCAATAAATTATATACCAAAACAAATGGCAATTTTAATGCTTTAAAATGGTGCATAAATGACTGTACTGTTAATTGCAACCATATTTTATCCTCAACCATATTTTATCCTCAGATTACAGCGTTTATTAAACAAAGAACAATAATTCTACCGATCTATCAAATTGACCAATTTGTAAAAACACACTTTATGCTACAAATGAGATACTATATTAAAGTGCAATCATAATGCTTTAAAATGATGCATAAATGACAATCATAGCGCGAAAACCGTCAATGTTATTTGCAGCCATATCGGAACCTCAAATTACCGAGTTTTTAAAGCTGTGAATATAATTCTACCGATCTATCCATTTAGCCATTTTCTAAAAATATATTATGCAAAAAATTATATACCAAAACAAATGTCAACTATAATGCAATAAAAAGATATATAAACGACTGCTATAACATGAAAACTATAAAAAATATTTGCAACCATATCGGAGCATTAAATTACTGCATTTCCAAACCTCTACCAATAAATATACCGATCTATCAAATTTTTGTAAAAATTCATTATGCCACAAATTAAACACTAAAGCAAAGTGAAACTGTAATGCTTTAAAATGATGCATAAACTATTGTCCTGGCATGAAAACTGTCAATGTTATTTGCAGCCATATCGGAACCTCAAATTACCGCGTTTTTAAACATAATTTTTAATATAGACAATTCTACCGATCCTTCAAATTGACCATTTTTTAGAGAAACACATTATGCCACAAATGATATACCAAATTAAAGTGCAATTATAATACTTTAAAATGAAGCATAAATGACTGTCATAGCATGAAAACTGTTAAGGTTATTCACAACCATATCGGAACCTCAAATTACCGCGTTTTTAAACATAGAACAATAATTCTACCGATTCATCAAATTTGCCATTTTTTTGACGAGAAGATTATGCCACAAATGATATACCAAATTAAAGTGAAATCATAATGCTTTAAAATGATGCCTAAATGACTGTCATAGCGTGAAAACTGTCAATGTTATTTGCAATCATATCGGAACCTCAAATTACCGCGTTTTTAAGCATAGAACAATAATTCTACCGATCCATCAAATTGTCCATTTGACGAACACATTATGCAACAAATGATATACCAAATTAAAGTGCAATCATAATGCTCTAAAATGATACATAAATGACTGTCATAGCATGAAACCCGTCAAAGTTATTCACAACCATATCGGAACCTCAAATTACCGCCTTTTTAAACCTGGGAAAATAATTCTACTGATCTATCCAATTGGCCATTTTCTAAAAATATATTATGCAATAAATTACTGCATTTGATACATAGAACAATAATTCTGCCGATCTATCAAATTGTCCAATTTGTAAAAACACACATTATGCTACAAATGATACACCATATTAAAGTGCAATCATAATGCTTTAAAATGAAGCCTAAATGACTGTCATAGCGTGAAAACTGTCAATGTTATTTGCAGCCATATCGGAACCTCAAATTACCGCGTTTTTAAAGCTGTGAAAATAATTCTATCTATTTATCCAATTGGCCATTTTATAAAAATATATTATGCAATAAATTATATACCAAAACAAATGTCAACTATAATGCAATAAAAAGATATATAAACGACTGCTATAACATGAAAACTATAAAAGATATTTGCAACCATATCGGAGCCTTAAATTACCACATTTCCAAACCTATACCAATAAATATACCGATCTATGCATTTTTTGTAAAAATTCATTGCTTTAAAATGATGCATAAACTATTGTCCTGGCATGAAAACTGTCAAAGTTTTTTGCAACCATATCGAAACCTCAAATCACAGCGTTTTTAAACACAGTTTTTCACATAGACAATTCTACCGATCCAACAAATTGACCATTTTTTACACAAACACATTATGCCACAAATGATATACCAAATTAAAACGGAATCATAATGCTTTAAAATGATGCATACATGACTGTCATAGCACGAAAACTGTCAAAGTTATTCACAACCATATCGGAACCTCAAATTACCGCCTCTTTAAATCTGGGAAAATAATTCTTACGATTTATCCAATTGGCCATTTTCTAAAAATACATTATGCAATAAATTATATACCAAAACAAATATCAATTTTAATGCTTTAAAATGGTGCATATACGACTGTCCTAGAACGAAAACTGCCAAATTTAATTGCAGCCATATCGGAACCTCAGATTACTGCATTTGATACATAGAACAATAATTCTACCGAACTATCAAATTGACCAATTTGTAAAAACACACATTATGCTACAAACGATACACCATATTAAAGTGCAATCCTAATGTTTTAAAATGATGCATAAATGACTGTCATAGCATGAAAACTGTCAAAGTTATTCACAGCCATATCGGAACTTCAAATTACCGCCTTTTTAAACCTGGGAAAGTAATTCTATCGATTTATCCAATTGGTCATTTTCTAAAAATACATTATGCAATAAATTATATACCAAAACAAATGACAATTTTAATGCTTTAAAATGGTGCATAAACGACTGTCCTAGCACGAAAACTGCCAAAGTTAATAGCAGCCATATCGGAAACTCAGATTACAGCGTTTATTAAACATAGAACAACAATTCTACCGATCTATCAAATTGACCAATTTGTAAAAACACACATTATGCTACAAATGATATACCATATTAAAGTACAATCATAATGCTTTAAAATGATGCCTAAATGACTGTCATAGCGTGAAAACTGTCAATGTTATTTGCAGGCATATCGGAACCTCAAATTACCGCGTTTTTAAAGCTGTGAAAATAATTCTACCGATCTATCCAATTGGTCATTTTCTAAAAATATATTATGCATTAAATTATATACAAAAACAAATGACAACTAAAATGCAATAAAAAGATATATAAACGACTGCTATAACATGAAAACTATAAATGATATTTGCAACAATATCGGAGCCTTAAATTACCGCATTTCTAAACCTGTACCAATAAATATACCGATCTATTCAATTTTTGTAAAAATTCATTATGCCAAAAATTATACACCAAAACAAAGTGCAAATGTAATGCTTTAAAATTATGCATAAACGATTGTCCTGGCATGAAAACTGTCCAAGTTATTTGCAACCATATCGGAACCTCAAATCTCAGCGTTTTTAAGCATAGTTTTTAACATAGACAATTCTACCGATCCTTCAAATTGACCATTTTTCTGTTAAACGCAATTATGCCACAAATGATATACCAAATTAAAGTACAATCATAATACTTTAAAATGATGCCTAAATGACTGTCATAGCGTGAAAACTGTCAATGTAAAATACATTATGCAATAAATTATATACCAAAACAAATGACAATTTTAATGCTTTAAAATGGTGCATAAACGACTGTCCTAGCACGAAAAGTGCCAAAGTTAATTGCAACCATATCATAACCTCAGATTACAGCGTTTATTAAACATAGAACAATAATTCTACCGATCTATCAAATTGACCAGTTTGTAAAAACACACATTATGCTACAAATGATATACCATATTAATGAGCAATCCTAATACTTTGAAATTATGGATAAATGACTGTCGTAGAATGAAAACTGCCAAAGTTATTTGCAGCCATATCGGAACCTCAAATTACTGCGTTGATATATAGAACAATAATTCTACCGATCTATCAAATTGACCAATTTGTAAAAACACACATTATGCTACAAATGATATACCATATTGAAGTGCAACCCTAATGTTTTGAAATGATGCATAAATGACTGGCATAGCATGAAAACTGTCAAAGTTATTCACAACCATATCGGAACCTCAAAATACCGCGTTTTTAAACCGGGGAAAATAATTTTATCGATTTATCCAATTGGCCATTTTCTAAAAATACATTATGCAATAAATTATATACCAAAACAAATGACAATTTTAATGCTTAAAATGGTGCATAAACGACTGTCCTAGCACGAAAACTGCCAAAGTTAATTGCAGCCATATCGGAACCTCAGATTACTGGCCATTTTCTAAAAATACATTATGCAATAAATTATATACCAAAACAAATGACAATTTTAATGCTTTAAAATGGTGCATAAACGACTGTCCTAGCACGAAAACTGCCAAAGTTAATTGCAGCCATATCGGAAATTTAGATTACAGCGTTTATTAAACATAGAACAACAATTCTACCGATCTATCAAATTGACCAATTTGTAAAAACACACATTATGCTACAAATGATATACCATATTAAAGTACAATCATAATGCTTTAAAATGATGTCTAAATGACTGACGAAGCGTGAAAACTGTCAATGTTATTTGCAGCCATATCGGAACCTCAAATTACCGCGTTTTTTAAGCTGGGAAATAATTTTACCGATCTATCCAATTGTTCATTTTCTAAAAATATATTATGCATTAAATTATATACAAAAACAAATGACAACTATAATGCAATAAAAAGATATATAAACGACTGCTATAACATGAAAACTGTAAATGATATTTGCAACAATATCGGAGCCTTAAATTACCGCATTTCTAAACCTGTACCAATAAATATACCGATCTATTCAATTTTTGTAAAAATTCATTATGCCACAAATTATACACCAAACAAAGTGCAAATGTAATGCTTTAAAATGATGCATAAACGATTGTCCTGGCATGAAAACTGTCCAAGTTATTTGCAACTATATCGGAACCTCAAATCTCAGCGTTTTTAAGCATAGTTTTTAACATAGACAATTCTACCGATCCCTCAAATTAACCATTTTTCTGTTAAACACAATTATGCCACAAATGATATACCAAATTAAAGTGCAATCATAATACTTTAAAATGATGCCTAAATGACTGTCATAGCGTGAAAACTGTCAATGTAAAATACATTATGCAATAAATTATATACCAAAACAAATGGCAATTTTAATGCTTTAAAATGGTGCATAAACGATTGTCCTGACATGAAAACTGTCCAAGTTATTTGCAACCATATCGGAACCTCAAATCTCAGCGTTTTTAAGCATAGTTTTTAATTTTTAAAATGGTGCATAAACGATTGTCCTAGCACGAAAACTGCCAAAGTTAATTGCAACCATATCTTAACCTCAGATTACAGCGTTTATTAAACATTGAACAATAATTCTACCGATCTATCAAATTGACCAGTTTGTAAAAACACACATTATGCTACAAATGATTTACCATATTAATTTGCAATCCTAATGCTTTAAAATTATGGATAAATGACTGTCGTAGAATGAAAACTGCCAAAGTTATTTGCAGCTGTGAAAATAATTCTACCGAGCCACAGTGGGGCAGAATGGAAATTTTTTGGAAATAAATCTGGCGTTTCTAAACGGCTGATCCGATCGGGATAAAATTTGGCGTGAGCGTAGCCAAGGAGCATTCGAGTTCAAGTTTTGAAGATGAACCCCGCAGATGCCCCAGGGACGGAGCTGTGGCGGCTCAAATTAGGGTACCTACGACATGTAAAATTTTTAAACTCGTGCCATTTTTTTTTTCACCCAAATACAAAAATTTTTATATTTTCTGAAAGCGGTCGACGAGATCTTGAAAAAACACTTACTACTTATCTCTTATAATATCCGAGTTATAGGCATTAAAAATTTAGTGATACAAAATTTACCATACCTTGGTCCGCATTCTTTTGAATACCGGGCGTAATTTTGGACCAAATGGACTCTTGTTAGTTAGACAATAAAATTTCCAATAATATACAAAAAATTTCAGATCAATATCATTTACAGATCCAAAAATATACGTTTTTTAATTTAAAAATTCAAAAAATTTTATATTTTTGCCGTTTTTTTGCCCAAAATGTGTCTTAACTCTTTTATTAATAAAATAAAATTTTCTTTAAGAACATATAACAATTTTATAGTTTTCTAAAAGGTATCTTTACGTAGAACGCTTTGGCGTAAAAAAACTTGTCCTATTTTTTGAAAATGTTGCCACTGCGTCCTTCCGAATATAACCTATTTTTTATCAAAACTTCAACTTTGGGCGATATGTTCTAAAATCCCAAAGCTGGGATCAAAAAACTGAATGCAGTTTTGGAAACCTCAATATGTTTTCTATTTACTCCAAAAGTATTTTCCCAGCCCTGAAAGAAATGTGGACTCTATGGGCAAAAATGTAAAAAATCCCATTTTTGGGATTTTCATTCCTATTTTTGGGAATTGCGGGATGCCCTTTGACCTTTTCAATTTTTTTTTTGCATTTTCTTATTTGAGATGACAAATTTAACAAGCGTTGAAGATTTCATTGAGTTTTGTTCATAAATAAAGATTTTGTCATACATTACATATTTGTTGAATTTCTAAAACTATGATTTATATCAAAATTTTAATAGGGTCGCAGATAGCTACAACAATTTAGTCCATATTTATCCCTTAATATCATTTTTTAGTTAGATATGGAAATTCTCGACCCTTAAAAAAATTTCAGGCCAATATCTCAATTACGTTTAAAAATATGTTCATTTAAACCTGTATCCTTTAATTTCATATTTTCATATTTTAGTATTAAATATGACAGAACATGTTTAAATCTTATATTTACCTATTTTCTATTTGTTTGCTTATCCTTATAATTGAAAGGTCCTATTATGCTTAAATTTTCAGAAATTTATAACTATTTTTTACCTAAATTTTTTCGACAGATCATTTCGTTCTGTTTCGTTTATGATCATGTAGGTAAAAATATACAGGTAATGATAATTTCGATTCATTCACTAATAAGAAATATCAATGACTGAATTACAGGTTATAGTAATATAGTCCTAAATGTTAATAGGTAGACAGTTCGTAATTTTTTACTTTGGAATACCTGTATCAGAAATGACAAGAATTGGTATATAAGTAAACTTCTCAGATTTTAAGTACCATATTTAATAAATCTACAATGAAGATTACATTAAAGTACGAAGAGTTGTGAACAGAGTAAACTCTGAACATATATGGACAAGGAAGGAAACTTAATCGGTATCTCTTGTATATGATATCTTTCATCCATCATCATTCAACCCAGCACACATCTCATTTATTCAACACATTCATAGAGAAAAACATACGACACATGCATCCCGCAATTCCCAAAAATAGGAATGAAAATCCCAAAAATGGGATTTTTTACATTTTTGCCCATAGAGTCCACATTTCTTTCAGGGCTGGGAAAATACTTTTGGAGTAAATAGAAAACATATTGAGGTTTCCAAAACTGCTTTCAGTTTTCTGATCCAGCTTTGGGATTTTAGAACATGTCGCCCAAAGTTGAAGTTTTGATAAAAAATAGGTCATATTCGGAAGGACGCAGTGGCCAAAGCGTTCTACGTAAAGATACCTTTTAGAAAATTATAAAATTGTTATATGTTCTTAAAGAAATTTTTATTTTAATAATAAAAGAGTTAAGACACATTTTGGGCAAAAAAACGGCAAAAATCTAAAATTTTTAAATTAAAAAACGTATATTTTTGGATCTGTAAATGATATTGATCTGAAATTTTTTGTATATTATTGGAAATTTTGTTGTCTAACTAACAAGAAAAAATTGAGTCCATTTGGTCAAAAATTACGACCGGTATTCAAAAAAAGGCGGACCAAGGTATGGTAAATTTTGTATCACTAAATTTTTAATGCCTATAATTTTGTTGTCTAACTAACAAGAAAAAATTGAGTCCATTTGGTCAAAAATTACGACCGGTATTCAAAAAAAAGGCGGACCAAGGTATGGTAAATTTTGTATCACTAAATTTTTTAAATCCTATAACTCGGATATTATAAGAGATAAGTAGTATGTCCAAGCATGTTATTTCAAGATCTCGTCGAGCGCTTTCAGAAAATATAAAAGTCTTTGTATTTGGGTGAAAAACAAAAAAATGGCACGAGTTTAAAATTTTACATGTCGTAGGTACCCTACTTTGAGCCGCCACAGCTCCGTCCCTGGGGGGTTCATCTTCAAAATTTAAACTCGAATACTCCTTGGCTACGCTCACGCCAAATTTTATCCCGATCGGATCAGCCGTTTAGAAATGGCAGATTTATTTCCAAAAAATTTCCATTCTGCCCCATTTTGGAGCGCACAACAGGCCCTATAGTGGCCTAGATGAATTTCTTCGGATTTGATGTAAAAGTTCCTAAATGGTAGGAACTTTTTATTTTTTCAAACATAATCAAGAAGCCTCGACTTAAAATATTTAAAATTTATCATCATCATCTATATAATTAATAGGCAAGGCGATTTTTGTCACCCCTTTTATTTCTACAGTATATTAATTTCGATTAGGGATTTAAGATTGAAGATTCTAGCTCTTATAGATTCTCAGATAAACGAATTTTTCTATTTTATATATATGGCGGCTCCAAGCCCTCATACTAGTCCGCCAATTTAATACCCAAAATGTTAAAATAATTGTGCAAAATTTTAATATTCTAACTGTAACAGTTTCCAAGATAACAGATTTTTGTATTTAATTTATATGGGAGGCGCCACGCTGCCTAACGCTAGTCAGCCCTCTCTTTATTATAAATAATCATATTAGCACTAAAGTGGCTCCTACAAAATTTAAGGACTCTGTTATATTATATCAAGATAAACAATTTTTTGTATTTAATTAATATGGGAGGTATCGCTGCCCTAATGGGTAGTCCGCCAATTTATTATCTAAATGTTAACATGGACGTTAAAGTTATTGGCGCAAAAGTTTAAGATTCTACCTGTATTATTTTCCAAAATAAACGAATTTCTGTATTTAATTTATATGGGAGGTACCACTCGAATACTCCTTGGCTACGCTTACGCCAAATTTTATCCCGATCGGATCAGCCGTTTAGAAATGCCAGATTTATTTCCAAAAAATTTCCATTCTGCCCCACTGTGCGATCTATCCAATTGGCCATTTTATAAAAATATGTTATGCAATAAATTATATACCAAAACAAATGGCAACTATAATGCAATAAAAAGATATATAAACGACTGCTATAAAATGAAAACTATAAATTATATTTGCAACCATATCGTAGCCTTAAATTACCGCATTTCCAAACCTGTACCAATAAATATACCGATCTATCCAATTTTTGTAAAAATACATTATGCAATAAATTATATACCAAAACAAATGGCAATTTTAATGCTATAAAATGGTGCATAAACGACTGTCCTAGCACGAAAACTGCCAAAGTTAATTGCAACCAAATCGGAACCCCAGATTAATGCGTTTATTAAAGATAGAACAATAATTCTACCGATCTATCAAATTGACCAATTTGTAAAAACACGCATTATGCTACAAATGATATACCATATTAAAGTGCAATCATAATGCTTTAAAATGATGCCTAAATGACTGTCATAGCGCGAAAACTGTCAATGTTATTTGCAGCCATATCGGAACCTCAAATTATTGCGTTTTTAAAGCTGTGAAAATAATTCTACCGATCTATCCAATTAGCCATTTTCTAAAAATATATTATGTAATAAATTATATACCAAAACAAATGGCAACTATAAAGCAATATAAAGATATATAAACGACTGCTATAACATGAAAACTATAAATGATATTTGCAACCATATCGAAGCCTTAAATTACCGCATTTCTAAACCTGTACCAATAAATATACCGATCTATCCAATTTTTGTAAAAATTCATTATGCCACAAATTATACACCAAATACCAGTGCAACTCTAATGCTTTAAAATGATGCATAAACGATTGTCCTGGCATGAAAACTGTCAATGTTATTTGCAACCATATCGGAACCTCAAATCACAGCGTTTTTAAATATAGTTTTTAACGTAGACAATTCTACCGATCCCTCAAATTGACCAATTTTTAGACAAACACATTATGCCACAAATGATATACCAAAATTAAAGTGCAATCATAATGCTTTAAAATAATGCATAAATGACTGTCATAGCATAAAAACTGTGAAAGTTATTTACAAACATATCGGAACCTCAAATTGTCGCCTTTTTAAACATGGGAAAATAATTCTACCGATCTATCCAATTGGCCATTTTCTAAAAATACATTAGGCAATAAATTATATACCAAAACAAATGGCAATTTTAATGCTTTAAAATGGTGCATAAACGGCTATCGTAGCACGAAAACTGCCAAAGTTAATTTCAGCCATATCGGAACCTCAGATTACTGCGTTTGATATATAGAACAATAATTCTACCGAGCTATCAAATTGACTAATTTGTAAAAACACACATTATGCTACAAATGATATACCATATTACAGTGCAATCCTAATGCTTTAAAATGATGGATAAATGACTGTCATAGCATGAAAACTGTCAACGTTATTTGCAACCATATCGGAACTTCAAATTACTGCGTTTTTAAACATAGCACAATAATTCTACCGATCCATCAAGTTGACCATTTTTTAGACGAACACATTATGCCACAAATGATATACCAAATTTAAGTGCAATCATAATGCTTTGAAATGATGCTTAAATGACTGTCATAGCATGAAAATTGTCAAAGTTATTCATAACCATAACGCAACCTCAAATTACCGCCTTTTTAAACCTGGGAAAATAATACTACCGATCTATTCAATTGGCCATTTTCTAAAAATACATTATACAAATTATAATAAATTATATATCAAAACAAATGGCAATTTTAATGCTTTAAAATTGTGCATAAATGACTGTCCTAGCACGAAAACTGCCAAAGTTAATTGCAACCATATCGGAACCTCAGATTACTGCGTTTTTTAAACATAGAACAATAATTCTACCGATCTATCAAATTTACCAATTTCTAAAAATACACATTATGCTACAAATGATATACCATATTAAAGTGCAATCATAATGCTTCAAAATTAAGCCTAAATGACTGTCATAGCGTGAAAACTTAAAACGTTATTTGCAGCCATATCGGAACCTCAAATTACCGAGCTTTTAAAGCTGTGAAAATAATTCTACCGATCTATCCAATTGGTCATTTTCTAACAATATATTATGCAATAAATTATATACCAAAACAAATGGCAACTATAATGCAATAAAAAGATATATAAACGACTGCTATAACGTGAAAACTATTAATGATATTTGCAACCATATTGGAGCCTTAAATTACTGCATTTCTAAACCTGTACCAATAAATATACCGATCTATCCAATTTTTGTAAAAATTCATTATGCCACAAATTATACACAAAAACAAAGTGCAACTGTAATGCTTTAAAATGATGCATAAACGATTGTCCTGGCATGAAAACAGTCAAGCTTATTTGCAACCATATCGGAACCTCAAATCACAGCGTTTTTAAGCATAGTTTTTAACATAGACAATTCTACTGATCCTTCAAATTGACCATTTTTTAGACAAACACATTATGCCACAAATGATATACCAAATTAAAGTGCAATCATAATGCTTTAAAATGATTCATAATGACTGTCATAGCATGAAAACTGTCAAAGTTATTCACAACCATATCGGAACCTCAAATTACCGCCTTTTTAAACCTGGGAAAATAATTCTAACGATTTATTCAATTGGCCATTTTCTAAAAATACATTATACAATAAATTATATATCAAAACAAATGGCAATTTTAATGCTTTAAAATTGTGCATAAATGACTGTCCTAGCACGAAAACTGCCAAAGTTAATTGCAACCATATCGGAACCTCAGATTACTGCGTTTTTTAAACATAGAACAATAATTCTACCGATCTATCAAATTTACCAATTTCTAAAAATACACATTATGCTACAAATGATATACCAAATTAAAGTGCAATCCTAATGCTTTAAAATGATGGATAAATGACTGTCATATCTTCTTGAAATACACCTTTAAGTTACTTCCGGATGATAGTTAGAAGAGTGCATGCATTTTGCTAAACAAAAAAACATGACTGTTGAACTTTTTTCATCTGGAAGTATTCGTTAGTGACTTCTGTATGAGAGTAGGGTGAGAACACACATTTTACAATAACAAAATACATTGTTTCCTAATTTGTATCTTCTTGATTTGTATGTTTATGGGAAGACTTTTTATGGGGGGTAGGGTCAATTATGGACCGATCCACATAAAATTTCATAAAGATTTTTTGGCCTGTAAGACACTTACTTATATCAAATTTCAACATTTTACAAAAACAAAATACATTGATTTCCAGTTTTCGCCGTCTGAAAGTATAGTTTTTAGGTTACTTCCGGATGAAAATAAGAAGAGAAGAAAAAAATATAAATAATACATTTTTTAGCGTGAACGCGAAAAAAATAAAAATAAATAATGCAGAAATTTTGCTAAGTTTAGTGATGTTTTGCGTTTTGTCCAGTCATGTTTAGTTTTAATTATTCATTGTTAAACTTAAATGAGTTATTGAATTTAAAGTTCATAGAAAAATAGTGTAAATAATATAATGTGAATCTTAAGTAATAAAAAACAATATGACAGTGTTGTGTTAAAAGTCAACAGTTAATAAACATTTAATCAGTTTTTGTTAATTGGCGAAGTTTATTAAATATACCAAAAAGTAATTATCTTCAAGGATTATATAAATTAAATTAAAAATTAAGTTGTCATATTTTACATTAAAATACTATATTAGGAATAAGTTAACAACTCTAAACGGCTTCCATTTCCATTATTTTTAAACGAAGTCTAATATCTTAATTGGTTTAGGAGTTATAAGCATTTAAAGACTTTTTCAAGTTGTACATTTCGTCTTTCATTTGATGAACATTGCATTTTTAACCTATTTAGATTTATTTGAGTTAAATATTATCTTTCAATATTTTTTAAACTATTAGCGCGTTTAGGTCCTGTTTCTAGATTACGTATGATCACTTTGAGCTAAAATTTTATTTGTATTTCATTATCGTAACAAAAACAAAATACATTAAAATTTTTACTTAAAGTATTCAAACGCTATCTGGAATCATTATATTGAAATTAATACTTTTTTTGACTTGGGTCACTCGACACGAAATTGCCCATATAAGATATTTAATATTGAAATCAGATATTTTTAAACCCACCTTTTTTAAATAAATACAATTTTATTAATTTTCATATAGCTTTGGATTTACTTTTTTAGTTATTAACACCAAGATATTAAACCTAAGTAGATAGTTTTTGAACGTGTATAACTCCTTAATTAGAAGAGAGCAAAATAGTATTGCAGTATTAGTGTTAGTGACTGTAAATGATATTAAAAATAATCCATGCCTCGTAATTTCCAATCTTTATAGATGGTTTAATTCCAAGTTATTAAAAAAATGTTCATGAAAGGTAATGTTTTTATTGATTAACCAGAATATATATACTTTATGGGGTCTTAGAACAATATTTCGATGTGTTACACACGGAATGACAAAATCAATATACCCCCCATCTTTTTTGATGGTGGGTATAAAAAAGGGATCTGGTAAGTTATATATGTCGATTATTTGCAGAAAATGTAAAAAATGGATCTGACAGTTTACATTTTGGTGGTAAATGTATTGGACATAAGAGAATCCTATTTTATTGCTTCCTAAAGTATAAGAAGTAATTTCAATAAAATACAAAAGTATGTATATTCAATATTAATTATAACATTATTTTTATTTCTTTTGTTGAAGGATTAATGCGTTCCAAAATATAACTCTTACAATCATAAAATTTATGAAGAATTACAAAAATATTTTAGAGTCCAACGTTTTACAATTTTTGGAAGTATACCAGTCAGCAGTTGGAATATTAATACAGATTTCCTGAAAATTATCTTATTATAAGGTAATTATTCTAAATTTTTGATACATATGTACATTAGACCGACTCACTCTGTATGGAAAGCAAAAACGTGTTTTTGTTACCCCTCTCAAAAGGTTCCTTGCTTTGTTTTATGATGATTCCCAAAATATTTTAAGTCTCGCGATGACCGTTCGTGAGCTGGACCAAATTAAAAAAAGGTATTTTGGAATTATTTTTTTTTAAATTTTTGTTTGTTTTGAAACAAAATATCCAATACGGGGTATCGTTTAAAAAGATATTTTAAAGCCGCGTCCAATGATGTATTAATCATAAATAACCGTCTGCTTATAATTTTCATATTCCAAAATATTTAAAATTGTTAGGTTTTTCACTAAGAAAAATAAAATGTATTCACAATTTTGCTAATTTTGCGCACCACTAGACTTGGCTTCAAAAAACCTTTCAACTGATACCACATACTATATATATTGTTTAAGAAATACTGTATATAAATAACTAAAAAATAACTAAAAAGGGACTTTTTGTAACCGGTTCAGCTCACGAACTGCCATCGAGAGACTAGAAATATTTTGGGAACCATTATAAAACATAACAAAGATTTTTTGAAGCTGGGTAAAAATATTTAATTTAACATGAAGAATCGTGTTCCCATACGATATTTTCTTTAAAACTGTCCAGCTCACAAATGGACAACACTTAACCGCAAATATTTTGGGTAACATCATATTACATAAGAGCAAATATTATGAGGGGGGTAACTCAAGCACCATTTTTCGTGAGTCGGTCTAATGTACATATATTACTTTTTTTGTTAAATCAATTATTTTTTCTACTATTTTAATTTTAATTATTTCAATAAAATCTATAAAATTTAATTTTATTTAGATTTATTTTTATAGATTTTATTTTGGTAAGTATACAAATAGAAGAAGAGAAAACTCATCTTCTGGAAGACGAGAATACTCATCTTCTAGAAGAAGAGAAAACTCATCTTCTAGAAGAAGAGAAAACTCATCTTCTAGAAGACGAGAATACTCTACTTCTAGAAGAAGAGAAAATTCATCTTCCAGAAGATAAGATAGGAACACTTCTAGATGATACTAAGTAGTCACTTCAAGAAGTGACTTCCTAGTTACATCTAGAAGAGTCTTTGGCAATACCTTACTTCCAAGAGTCATCTAGAAGTTTCTTCTGCGGGTCTTCCAGAAGTATCTTCCACGTTACTCTTAGACGTTCCCCAGCTCGGCATCAATTCTTCCCGACTGGTGACAAGAATTCATATACTTCCGCAACATCGCTGGCGAGCTTTTAGCACGTTTGGAAGTTTCACTCGGGAAACTTCCGCAATAGAAAATGTTTGTAGGGTAGCAACCATATCGGAACCTCAAATTACCGCGTTTTTAAACATAGAACAATAATTCTACCGATCCATCAAATTGACCATTTTTTAGACGAAAAGATTATGCTACAAATGCTTTACCAAATTAAAGTTCAATCATAATGCTTTGAAATGATGCATAAATGACTGTCATAGCATGAAAACTTTCAAAGTTATTCACAACCATATCGGAACCTCAAATTACCGCCTTTTTAAACCTGAGAAAATAATTCTATCGATCTATCTAATTGGACATTTTCTAAAAATATATTATGCAATAAATTATATACCAAAACAAATTGCAACTACTTATAATGCAATAAAAAGATATATAAGCGACTGCTATAACATGAAAACTATAAAAGATATTTGCAACCATATCGGAGCCTTAAATTACCGCATTTCTAAACCTTTACCAACAAATATACCGATCTATCCAATTTTTGTAAAAATCCATTATGCCAAAAATTATACACCAAAACAAAGTGCAACTGTAATGATTTAAAATGATTCATAAACGATTGTCCTGGCATGAAAACTGTCAAAGTTATTTGCAACCATATCGGAACCTCAAATCACAGCGTTTTTAAACATAGTTTTTAACATAGACAATTCTACCGATCCTTCAAATTGACCATTTTTTAGACAAACACATTATGCCACAAATGATATACCAAATTAAAGTGCAATCATAATGCTTTAAAATGATGCATAAATGACTGTCATAGCATGAAAACTGTCAAAGTTATTTGCAACCATATCGGAACCTCAAATCACAGCGTTTTTATACCCTTCACCTTCGTGAGAAGGGTATATATAAGTTTGTCATTCCGTTTGTAATTTCTATTCAGGATCCTTATAGATAGCAGAGTCGATTAAGCCATGTCCGTCTGTCTGTCTGTTGAAATCAGTTTTTAGAGGACCCCAGATATCGGCGAGATCCGAATCTTCAATAATTCTATTAGACATGCTTTCGAGAAGATCGCTATTTAAAATCAGCAAAATCGGTCGGTTAATAACGGAGATATGAGCAAATATCCGAGACAACCTCTGAAAATTGCATCAAAAAATTGTTATAAAAGCAACAACAACACTGTATATAGAAAAAGATGTACACACACGTACGTGTGTGTGTAGATGTATTTGGTTTTATTCAGCTGTGTATTTTCTACTAAAATACACAGCAAAAAAACATGATTTGCATATTTTGTTAAAATAAAATAATTTTCCCTTTTGTTTTGCAAATATATTTTTTAATGAATAGAAAAAAGTATTTAAATCGTTTTCAAGTATATGAGCGTAGATTGTGAGTTATTGTACAATAATTTTTATGCGAATTATGTAAGTTTGAAATTTAAAACTAACACAATTTTTTTCCAAGTGCTTTTTAAAACATTTTTTTTACGATAAACAAAAACAAAATCTACGTCTCGTCAATGTTTACCAGCAATGAATACGAAAGTGTTGTTGTTTTACTCTTGCTTGTAACTGTTAAGGACAACAACAATATATTGCTAGTATTAAGCGCATATAAGTGTATAGAAAACACACTGTCTATAGCTAAGCGCATTTACAAAAACAAAAGAGTACCAAGTGCATAGGGCACCCTTGGTTTGGATGCTGTTGGCGTCATTGCGTTGTTATTTTTATTTTTCTGTGTTTTTCGTTATGTATGTTTAAATGTCTGTTGGTTTAGATGCCTTGTGTATTTTTTATTTCGTTTAGCGTTGTTGTTCTTTTTGTTTAGCTTTTGATGTAATAATAATGTAGTCGGGAAAAAATTTATAAAAGATGTTTAAAATACACTATGGTGAAGGGTATATAAGATTCGGCACAGCCGAATATAGCACTCTTGCTTGTTAAACATAGATCAAATTGACTGTTTATGTTAAATTAGAACATTTATTTTCATAATCTAAAGAATTATTATGCCCTTATATTTGTGCCCTTGAGTGTGTTTTTATTATGTTTTCCATATTGGAAAGCAATATTTATTCTTCTTCTCTCTTAATGATTATCTGAGCTTATTACTTATAATTATTATAAACCTAGTTTAGTGTGTGAAAAAACCCGGATGAAAGAGGTAAACCCCGTCGGAATAAAATATTGAATTATTAAAAATAAAATTCCTATTTTTTTTTTTGTTTGTCTTTGGTGATATTTTATACAATATAATTATTTTTCAATCCTCCCCCTAAACATTTTTGGTCCGTACGAGCCGGATTTGAAAAAATTATATTGCGTAAAATATGTATACTTGCAGACACCTTAATTGTGATAAAAATAAATGGTACTGATTCCCTTTGGCTCTGGAGCATTCTGAAAACCAACAAGTGAATCCCCATAGAAATTCTTAGTAAAACTCCAAAAGAAGATAAAAAAAAACGATTAAACAGCAAGTAATTAAATAGATATTCAAGTAAAAACTTAAAAAAGGTATGTAAGAAAAAATTTTGTTAAAAAAAAGGTTATTTAAAACAAAATAAAAAAAAACAACAACAAGAAGAAATATTTAAATATGTATGTACATGAATATTTATTTGGTCATCTATGTACACACTTGGCAAACAGTTATATTTTCTTCGCCGATAAAAAATCCCTTGTTTAAATAAAACGAGATCCACTTAGAAATTAACATATAAACATTCAAATATTTAACAGAGAAAATTCCAATCTTAGTATTGCAACATTTCTTCTGAAAGTTGCTCAACATTTAAGATACAATCCTATTAAGTGAAAAGTAAATTTAAAAGTGTCATACCGTAGAGAGAGAAAGAAGTGAAGAAAAACTTAAAGTGTCATACTTTTACTCAGAATTTTAATTGTCCATTGCAACAAATTTAAAAGAGTGGTGTTAGTTTGTTCTTGTTTCATAAAGAAAGAGCAAATTTAATAAAGTAATAATATTTTAACAAAAAATGGACTTTGAAATTTTTAGAGGGGAAAATTTTATTAATTAATTTATTGAGATATTTAAAAAATATTATAAAAATTAAACAAATGGAGCTATGAAGACCAAATTTCAGACTTTTGTACTCCATTCTAATGTCTTTATTATGAATATTTTATGTTGAACAATTTCGTATAAAATTTCAAGGATAAACTTTTATAAGGATATTTTTTACATCTTTTTATTCTTAAAAAATAAAACAAAATACGAGATAAAAATACTGCAATTGTCCTCTTTAGTTTGATACCCATATTGTTATAATAGGGTGGCTTAAAATATTTTATAAAAAGTTTTGAAAATTGTATGCACCTCAAATTTTAAAGTCCTTTTAAAAGGACAAACGATCAGAAAATGAAAAACTGAGTACGCAGTTATACCATATAAATTATGTGCTTTCGTATGTATATGGTTTGGTTCGTGTGTGAAAAATGGTGTTGGACGGTGTTATGCAACAAATTATATACCAAAACAAATGGCAACTATAATGCAATAAAAAGATATATAAACGACTGCTATAACATGAAAACTATAAAAGATATTTGCAACCATATTGGAGCCTTAAATAACCGCATTTCCAAACCTGTACCAATAAATATACCGATCTATCTAATTTTTCTAAAACTTCATTATGCCACAAATTATACACCAAAACAAAGTGCAACAGAAATGCTTTAAAACGATACATAAACGATTGTCCTGGCATGAAAACTGTCAAAGTTAATTGCAGCCATATCGGAACCTCAAATCACAGCGTTTTTAAACATAGAAAAACAATTCTACTGATCCTTCAAATTGTCCATTTTCAAGACGAACACATTATGCCACAAATGATATACCAAATTAAAGTGCAATCATAATGCTTTAAAATGATGCATAAATGACTGTCATAGCATGAAAACTTTCAAAGTTATTCATAACCATATCGGAACCTCAAATTACCGCCTATCAATATTATTTGCAACCATATCGGAACCTCAAATCACAGCGTTTTTAAACATAGTTTTTAACATGGATAATTCTATCGATCCCTCAAATTGACCATTTTTTTGACGAAAAGATTATGCCACAAATGATATACTAAATTAAAGTGCAATCATAATGCTTTATCCAATTGGCCATTTTCTAAAAATATATTATGCAATAAATTATATACCAAAACAAATGGCAATTTTAATACTTTAAAATGGTGCATAAACGACTATCGTAGCACGAAAACTGCCAAAGTTAATTGCAGCCATATCGGAACCTCAGATTACTGCATTTGATATACATAGAACAATAATTCTACCGATCTATCAAATTGACCAATTTGTAAAAACACACATTATGCTACAAATGATATACCATATTAAAGTGCAATCATAATGCTTTAAAATGATGCATAACTGACTGTCATAGCATGAAAACTGTCAAAGTTATTTGTAACCATATCGGAACCTCAAATTACCGCGTTTTTAAACAAAGAACAATAATTCTACCGATTCATCAAATTGACCATTTTTTAGTCGAAAAGATTATGCCACAAAGGATATACCAAATTAAAGTGCAATCATAATGCTTTAAAATGTTGCATAAATAATTGTCATAGCATGAAAACTTTCAAAGTTATTCACAACCATATCGGAACCTCAAATTATCGTGGTTTTAAACCTGGGAAAATAATTCTATCGATTTATCCAATTGGCCATTTTCTAAAAATACATTATGCAATAAATTATATACCAAAACAAATGGCAATTTTAATGCTTTAAAATGGTGCATAAACGACTGTCATAGCATGTAAACTTTCAAAGTTATTCACAACCATATCGGTACCTCAAATTACCGCCTTTTTAAACCTGGGAAAATAATTCTACCGATCTATCCAATTGGCCATTTTCTAAAAATATATTATGTAATAAATTATATACCAAAACAAATGGCAACTATAATGCAATAAAAAGATATATAAACGACTGCAATAATATGATAACTATAAAAGATATTTGCAACCATATCGGAGCCTTAAATTACCGCATTTCTAAACCTGTACCAATAAATATAACGATCTATCCAATTTTTGTAAACGAAAACTGCCAAAGTTAGTTGCAGCCATATCGGAAACTCAGATTACTGCATTTGATATATAGAACAATAATTCTACCGATCTATCAAATGAACCATTTTGTAAAAACACACATTACTTATGCTACAAATGATATGCCAAATTAAAGTGCAATCATAATGCTTTAAAATGATGCATAAATGACTGTCATAGCATGAAAACTGTCAAAGTTATTCACAACCATATCGGAACCTCAAATTACCGCGTTTTTAAACATAGAACAATAATTCTACCGATCCATCAAATTGACCATTTTTAGACGAAAAGATTATGCCACAAATGATATACCAAATTAAAGTACAATCATAATGTCCTAAAATGATGCATAAATGCCTGTCGTAGCATGAAAACTTTCAAAGTTATTCACAACCATATCGGAACCTCAAATTACCGCCATTTTAAACCTGGGAAAACAATTCTACCGATCTATCCAATTAGCCATTTTCTAAAAATATATTATGCAATAAATTATATACCAAAACAAATAGCAACTATAATGCAATAAAAAGATATATAAAATGATATTTGCAACCATATCGGAGCCATAAATTACCGCATTTCTTAACCTGTACCAATAAATATACCGATCTATCCAATTTTTGTAAAAATTCATTATGCCACAAATTATACACCAAAACAAAGTGCAACTGTAATGCTTTAAAATGGTCCTGGCATGAAAATTGTCAAAGTTATTTGCAACCATATCGGAACCTCAAATCACAGCATTTTTAAACATAGTTTTTAACATGGACAATTCTACCGATCCTTCAAATTGACCATTTTTTGACGAAAAGATTATGCCACAAATGATACACTAAATTAAAGTGCAATCATAATGCTTTAAAATGATGCATAAACGACTGTGCTAGCACGAAAACTGCCAAAGTTAATTACAATCATATCGGAACCTCAGATTACTGCGTTTATTAAACATAGAACAATAATTCTACCGATCTATCAAGTTGACCAATTTCTAACAAGTAAGAGTGTTATATTCGGCTATGCCGAATCTTTTATACCCACCGTCAAATCACTGCCAAATAAATGAACTTTGATATTTTGAATATTTTATTATTATATATCGATATTAATAAGAACATCAGGGTAACATTTAAAAGAGGTCCATTCATGGGGGTTTTACTATTGACAGTGATAATTTTTATAGGGAGTAGGGTTATTTATACATATATATTTGGACCAATTCTCATAAAAGTCTGTAGGAAGATTTCAGTTCCTTATTTGTTTAAAATTTCATCGATCTACTTGTATTTTGAAGCCATTAAGGAACATTAAAGTTATAAAATATGGTAGAGAGATTTTAAATCAAAATTGTTTTATGTCGAGTTGCCTTGCGGTATTCTTATTTTTCGCGTCATTTTCTGGGCGGAATTTATATGGGTGGTGTTTATTATGGACTGATCCTCATAAAATTTGATAGAGAGATTTCGGTTGCTATAGAAGGGATAGAGATATTAGCTTACACGAAGTAGTTTATGTCGAATTTCATAAATCTACTAGTATTTTAAGCCAGTACTGAGCTTTAAAATATTTTTCTGATAGGGACCTCATGTTGGGGGTAGGGTCAATTAAGACCTGTTCCACATAAAATTTGGTAAAGAGATTTTGGCTTGTGAAAAACTTACTTCTGTGAAATTTCATCGCTATAGCTCGTATTTTTAAGGCAGTAATGAGCGTTAAAGTATTTTTATGAAGGGGACCTTATATGGGCGCTAGGTCAATTATAGACCGATACACATAAAATTTGATATAAAGGATTTGGTTCCTATGATACATACTTATGTCAAATTTCTTCGCTATATTCGTATTTTTACGCCCCATAATTAACGTTAAAGTCGTTTTCTGAAGGGGGCCTTATGTGAGGGAAGGGTCAATTATGGACCGATGCACATAAAATTTGGTAAATTTTGACTTGTATAGATCTTACTTCTGTATAATTTCATTGTTATAATCATTTTTGAGCCAGTAATGAGCATTTAAGAACGTTTATGGGAAGACTTTTTATGGGGGTTTTTTGGCCTGTAAGACACTTACTTATATCAAATTTCATCGCTATATTCGTTTGTTTAAGCCAGTTGTGAGCTTAGGGGCCGATCCACATAAAATTTTATAGAGAAGTTTTGGAGTAAGAAACTTACTTATGTCAAATTTCATCGCTATACTTGTATTTTTAAGCCAGTAATGAGCGTTAAAGTCATTTTCTGAAGGGGACCTTATATGGGGGTAGGGCCAATTATGGACCGATATACATAAAATTTGATTGAGAGATATTGACTTGCATGAAACTTATGTGTGTCGAATTTCATCTCTATATTCCCATTTTTAAGCCAGTAATGAGCGTTAAAGTCATTTTCTGAAGGGGACCATATATGGGGGGTAGGGCCAATTATGGTCCTATGTCCGCCATAATGCAGAATTATTTTGCAGACGTCAAAAAACTGACATATGCGAAATTTTGTGGTATTTGCTTCATAAAAAACGAATTTGTGAATATTTGAAGCTATTTATACAGTATTTCGGGGGGTACATTTGTATGGGGGCTATGTGAAATCGTTGACCGATTTTGCCCATTTTCAATACCAAACATTTCTGATCAATAAAATATATTTTGGGAAAATTTCATCTCAATATCTCTTATTTTGTGGACGCTATCGTGCCAACAACAGACAGACGGACAGACGGACATGGCTAGATCGTCTTAGAATCTTACGAGGTCCCAGAATATATATACTTTATGGGGTCTTAGAGCAATATTTCGATGTGTTACACACGGAATGACAAAATCAATATACCCCCCATCTTTTTTGATGGTGGGTATAAAAATACACATTATGCTACAAATGATATACCATATTAAAGTACAATCATAATGCTTTAAAATGGTTCATAAATGACTTTCATAGCGTGAAAACTGTCAATATTATTTGCAGCCATATCGGAACCTCAAACTACCGCGTTTTTAAAGCTGTGAAAATAATTCTACCGATCTATCCAATTGGCCATTTTCTAAAAATATATTATGCAATAAATTATATACCAAAAAAAAGGCAACTATAATGTAATAAAAAGATATATAAACGACTGCTATAACATGAAAACTATAAATGTTATTTGCAACCATATCGGAGTCTTAAATTACCGCATTTCTAAACCTGTACCAATAAATATACCGATCTATCCAATTTTTGTAAAAATTCATTATACACCAAAACAAAGTGCAACTGTAATGCTTTAAAATGAAGCATAAACGATTGTCCTGGCATAAAAACTGTCTACCGATCCTTCAAATTGACCATTTTTTAGACAAACACATTATGCCACAGATGATATACCAAATTAAAGTGTAAACATAATGCTTTAAAATGATGCATAAATGACTGTCATAGCATGAAAACTGTCAGCCATATCGGAACCTCAAATTATCGCGTTTTTAAACATAGAACAATAAATTCTACCGATCCATCAAATTACAATTTTTTTGACGAAAAGATTATGCCACAAATGATATACCAAATTAAAGTGCATTCATAATGATTTAAAATGATGCATAAATGACTGTCATTGCATGAAAACTTTCAAAGCTATACACAACGATATCGGAACCTCAAATTACCGCCTTTTAAACCTGGGAAAATAATTCTATCGATTTATCCAATTGGCCATTTTCTAAAAATACATTATGCAATAAATTATATACCAAAACAAATGGCAATTTTAATGCTTTAAAATGGTGCATAAACGACTGTCGTAGCACGAAAACTGCCAAAGTTAATTGCAGCCATATCGGAACCTCAGATTACTGCATTTGATATACATAGAACAATAATTATACCGATCTATCAAATTGACCAATTTCTAAAAATACACATTATGCTACAAATGATATACCATATTAAAGTGTAATCATAATGCTCTAAAATGATTCATAAATGACTGTCATAGCATGAAAACTGTCAATGTTATTTGTAACCATATCGGAACCTCAAATTACCGCGTTTTTAAACATAGAACAATAATTCTACCGATCCATCAAATTGACAATTTTTTAGACGAAAAGATTATGCCACAAATGATATACCAAATTAAAGTGCAATCATAATGCTCTAAAATGATGCATAAATGACTGTCATAGCATGAAAACTTTCAAAGTTATTCACAACCATATCGGAACTTCAAATTACCGCCTTTTTAAACCTGGGAAAATAATTCTACCGATCTATCCAATTGGCCATTTTCTAAAAATACATTATGCAATAAATTATATACCAAAACAAATGGCAACTATAATGCAATAAAAAGATATATAAACGACTGCAATAACATGAAAACTATAAAAGATATTTGCAACCATATCGGAGCCTTAAATTACCGCATTTCTAAACCTGTACCAATAAATATACCGATCTATCCTTTTTTTGTAAAAACTCATTATGCCACAAATTATACACCAAAACAAAGTGCAATCATAATGCTTTAAAATAATGGATCAATGACTGTTATAGTATGAAAACTGTCAGTGTTATTCACAACCATATCGGAACCTCAAATTACCGCGTTTTTAAACATAGAACTATAGTTCTACCGATCCATCAAATTGACAATTTTTTAGACGAAAAGATTATGCCACAAATGATATACCAAATTAAAGTGCAATCATAATGCTCTAAAATGATGCATAAATGACTGTCATAGCATGAAAACTGTCAAAGTTATTCACAACCATATCGGAACCTCAAATTACCGCCTTTTTAAACCTGGGAAAATAATTCTACCGATCTATCCAATTGGCCATTTTCTAAAAATATATTATGCAATAAATTATATACCAAAACAAATGGCAACTATAATGCAATAAAAAGATATATAAACGACTGCAATAACATGAAAACTATAAAAGATATTTGCAACCATATAGGAGCCTTAAATTACCGCATTTCTAAACCTGTACCAATAAATATACCGATCTATCCTATTTTTGTAAAAACTCATTATGCCACAAATTATACACCAAAACAAAGTGCAATCATAATGCTTTAAAATGATGGATAAATGACTGTTATAGCATGAAAACTGTCAATGTTATTCACAACCATATCGGAACCTCAAATTACCGCGTTTTTAAATATAGAACAATAATTCTACCGATCCATCAAATTGACAATTTTTTAGACGAAAAGATTATGCCACAAATGATATACCAAATTAAAGCGCAATCATAATGCTTTAAAATGATGCATAAATAACTGTTATAGCATGAAAACTTTCAAAGTTATTCACAACCTATCGGAACCTCAAATTACCGCCTTTTTAAACCTGGGAAAATAATTCTATCGATTTATTCAATTGGTCATTTTCTAAAAATACATTATGCAATAAATTATATACCAAAACAAATGGCAATTTTAATGCTTTAAAATGGTGCATAAACGGCTGTCCTAGCACTAAAACTGTCAAAGTTAATTGCAATCATATCGGAACCTCAGATTGCAGCGTTTATTAAACATAGAACAATAATTCTACCGATCTATCAAATTGACCAATTTGTAAAAACACACGTTATGCTACAAATGATATACCATATTAAAGTGCAATCATAATGCTTTAAAATGATGCCTAAATGACTGTCAAAGCGTGTCTATCCAATTAGCCATTTTCTAAAAATATATTATGCAACAAATTATATACCAAAACAAATGGCAACTATAATGCAATAAAAATATATATAAACGACTGCAATAACATGAAAACTATAAAAGATATTTGCAACCATATCGGAGCCTTAAATTACCGCATTTCTAAACCTGTACCAATAAATATACCGATCTATCCTATTTTTGTAAAAAGTCATTATGCCACAAATTATACACCAAAACAAAGTGCAATCATAATGCTTTAAAATTATGGATAAATGACTGTCATAGCATGAAAACTGTCAAAGTTATTCACAACCATATCGGAACTTCAAATTACCGCCTTTTGAAGCCTGGGAAAATAATTCTACCGATCTATCCAACTGGCCATTTTCTAAAAATACATTATGCAATAAATTATATACCAAAACAAATGGGAATTTTAATGCTTTAAAATGGTGCATAAACGACTGTCCTAGCACGAAAACTGCCAAAGTTAATTGCAACCATAGCGGAACCTCAGATTACTGCGTTTGTTATACATAGAACAATAATTATACCGATCTATCAAATTGACCAATTTGTAAAAACACACATTATGCTACAAATGATATACCATATTAAAGTGTAATCATAATGCTCTAAAATGATTCATAAATGACTGTCATAGCGTGAAAACTGTCAATGTTATTCACAACCTTATCGGAACCTCAAATCACAGCGTTTTTAAACATAGAACAACAATTCTACCGATCTATCAAATTGACAATTTTTTAGACGAAAAGATTATGCCACAAATGATATACCAAACTAAAGTGCAATCATAATGCTCTAAAATTATGCATAAACGACTGTCCTAGCACGAAAACTGCCAAAGTTAATTGCAACCATATCTTAACCTCAGATTACAGCGTTTATTAAACATAGAACATGAAAACTGTCAAAGTTATTCACAACGATATCGTAACCTCAAATTACCGCCTTATTACTTATAATTATTATAAACCTAGTTTAGTGTGTGAAAAAACCCGGATGAAAGAGGTAAACCCCGTCGGAATAAAATATTGAATTATTAAAAATAAAATTCCTAATTTTTTTTTTGTTTGTCTTTGGTGATATTTTATACAATATAATTATTTTTCAATCCTCCCCCTAAACATTGACCATTTTTTAGACGAAAAGATTATGCCACAAATGATATACCAAATTAAAGTGCAATCATAATGCTTTAAAATGATGCATAAATGACTGTCATAGCATGAAATCTTTCAAAGTTATTCACAACCATATCGGAACCTCAAATTACCGCCTTTTTATACCTGGGAAAATAATTATATCGATTTATCCAATTGGCTGTTTTCTAAAAATACATTATGCAATAAATTATATACCAAAACAAATGGCAATTTTAATGCTTTAAAATGGTGTATAAACGACTGTCCTAGCACGAAAACTGCCAAAGTTTATTGCAACCATATCGGAACCTCAGATTACTGCATTTACTAAACATAGAACAATAATAATACCGATCTATCAAATTGACCAGTTTTTAAAAATACACATTATGCTACAAATGATATACCATATTAAAGTGCAATTATAATGCTTTAAAATGATGCCTTAATGACTGTCGTGGCGTGGAAACTGTCAATGTTCTTTGCAGCCATATCGGAACCGCAAACTACCGCGTTTTTAAAGCTGTGAAAATAATTCTGCCGATCTATCTAATTGGCCATTTTCTAAAAATATATTATGCAATAAGTTATATTCCAAAACAAATGGCAACTATAATGCAATAAAAAGATATATAAACGACTGCAATAACATGAAAACTAAAAAAGATATTTGCAACCATATCGGAGCCTTAAATTACCGCATTTCTAAACCTGTACCAATAAATATACCGATCTATCCTATTTTTGTAAAAACTCATTATGCTACAAATTATACACCAAAACAAATTGCAACTGTAATGCTTTAAAATGATGCATAAACGATTGTCCTGGCGTAAAAACTGTCAATGTTATTTGCAACCATATGGGAACCTCAAATCACAGCGTTTTTAAACATAGAACAACAATTCTACCGATCCATCAAATTGACCATTTTTTAGACGAACACATTATGCCACAAATGATATACAAAATTAAAGTGCAATCATAATGCTTTAAAATGATGCATAAATGTCTGTCATAGCATGAAAACTGTCAAAGTTATTCACAACCATATCGGAACCTCAAATAACCGCCTTTTTAAACCTGGGAAAATATTACAGCCATTTTCTAAAAATACATTATGCAATAAATTACAAAACCAAAACAAATGGCAATTTAATGCTTTAAAATGGTGCATAAACGACTGTCCTAGCACGAAAACTGCCAAAGTTAATGGCAACCATATGGGAACCTCAAATTACCGACTTTTTAAACCTGGGAAAATAATTCTACCGATCTATCCAATTGGCCATTTTCTAAAAATACATTATGCAATAAATTTTATACCAAAACAAACGGCAACTTTATTGCTTTAAAATGGTGCATAAACGACTGTCGTAGCACGAGAACTGCCAAAGTTAATTGCAGCCATATCGGAACCTCAGATTACTGCGTTTGATATATAGAACAATAATTCTACCGATCTATCAAATTGACCAATTTGTTAAAACACACATTATGCTACAAATGATATACCATATTAAAGTGCAATCATAATGCTTTAAAATGATGCCTAAATGACTGTCATAGCGTGAAAACTGTCAATGTTATTTGCAGCCATATCGGAACCTCAAATTACCGTGTTTTTAAAGCTGTGAAAATAATTATACCGATCTATCCAATTGGCCATTTTCTAAAAATTTATTATGCAATAAATTATATACCAAAACAAATGGAAACTATAATGCAATAAAAAGATATATAAACGACTGCTATAATATAAAAACTATAAATGATATTTGCAACCATATCGGAGCCTTAAATTACCACATTTCTAAACATGTACCAATAAATATACCGATCCATCCAATTTTTGTAAAAATTCATTATGCCAAAAATTATACACCAAAACATTGTGCAACTGTAATGCTTTAAAATGATGCATAAACGATTGTTCTGGCACGAAAACTGTCAAAGTTATTTGCAACCATATCGGAATCTCAAATCACAGCGTCTTTAAACATAGTTTTTAACATAGACAATTCTACCGATCCTTCAAATTAACAAACACATTATGCCACAAATGATATAACAAATTAAAGTGTAATCATAATGCTTTAAAATGATGCATAAATAACTGTCATAGCATTAAAACTTTCAAAGTTATTCACAAATATATCGGAACATCAAATTACCGCCTTTTTAAACCTGGGAAAATAATACTACCGATCTATCCAATTGGCCATTTTCTAAAAATACATTATGCAATAAATTATATATCAAAACAAATGGCAATTTTAATGCTTTAAAATGATGCATAAACGACTGTCGTAGCACGAAAACTGCCAAATCCTACTGTTTTAAAAATATGCATAAATGACTGTCACAGCGTGAAAACTGTCAATGTTATTTGCAGCCATATCGGAACCCTAAATTACCGCGTTTTTAAAGCTGTGAAAATAATTCTACCGATCTATCCAATTGGCTATTTTCTTAAAATATATTATGTAACAAATTATATACCAAAACAAATGGCAACTATAATGCAATAAAAAGATATATAAACGACTGCTATAATATGAAAACTATAAAAGATATTTGCAACTATATCGGAGCATTAAATTACCGCATTTCCAAACCTGCACCAATAAATATACCGACCTATCCAATTTTTGTAAAAATTCATTATGCCACAAATTATACACCAAAACATTATGCAACAGTAATGCTTTAAAATGATGCATAAACGATTGTCCTGGCATCAAAACTGTCAATGTTATTTGCAACCATATCGGAACCTCAAATCACAACGTTTTTAGACATAGTTTTAAACATAGACAATTCTACCGATCCTTCAAATTAACCATTTTTTAGACAAACACATTATGCCACAAATGATATACCAAATTAAAGTGCAATTATAATGCTTTTAAATGATGCATAAATGTCATAGCATGAGAACTGTCAAAGTTATGCACAACCATATCGGAACCTCAAATTACCGCCTTTTTAAACCTGGGAAAATAATTCTACCGATCTATCCAATTGGCCATTTTCTAAAAATACATTATGCAATTAATTATATACCAAAACAAATGGCAACTTTAATGCTTTAAAATTGTGCATAAACGACTGTCGTAGCACGAAAACTGCCAAAGTTAATTGCAACCATATCGGAACCTCAGATTACTGCGTTTATTAAACAAAGAACAATAATTCTACCGATCTATCAAATTGACCAATTTGTAAAAACACACATTATGCTACAAATGATATACCATATTAAAGTGCAATCCTAATGCTTGAAAATGATGGATAAGTGACTGTCATAGCATGAAAACTGTCAATGTTATTTGTCATTTAGAGACGCCCGGCCTTCTTGGACAAGTTTTGATGTAGAATACACACCTATCAGGGATTTTATGGTGGCTTGACTGTCAGTATAGATTCTGATATCCCTATTGAATATCCTATAGTACCTAAGCCAATTAGATGCCTTCTTTACAGCTGAGATTTCAGCCTGTAAAATAGTACATTCGTCGTTGAGTCGGAAAGAGATTTTCGTCTCGAATTCTTCAATGAATATACCCCCGCCATCTGTGTACACATTTAAGCTTTCAACGCTATCAGGTGTCAATTCATTATAATTACAGATTAAACTATACCGGAAGTTCCTTGAAATGCACGATTCCGATTTGGTAGTCAGTGGCATGATGTAGGTTTGGTAGAAGATCTACAATCTTTGCATGACCTTTGGAACCAAAGTTCCATCTATTTGTAATACTTAATCTGACTGTAGTATTCATTGCCAATTGTTTAGCAAGAATGTCCACAGGCAGCCAGTTCAGCATGGCAAACAACGCTTTACTGGGCGTAGTCCTAAGTACACCTTTTATAAGAAGCAGATTGTCTCATAACTTTTGTGAGAATGTTTCTGTTAGATGTTTTGTCCAGTGCACACCACCAGACAATTACACCATACATCATTATCGGCTTAATCACAGCCTCATATAGCCAATTTACATTTCCAGGGTTGATACCCCAATGCAGGCCAATAGTCTTTCTACAAGCGTACAACGCCGTGATGGCTTTAGAAGATCTGGATATGATATTCAAGCTCCAAAGACAATTTTCTATCGAGAATAACACTTAAGTATTTTGCCCTATCCGACAGCGTGAGAACCTCGCCGTTGAGACGTGGAAGGGGAAATTGAGGAATTTTGTATTTGTTCGTGAAAAATACTAGTTCCGTTTTTCCTGGGTTTACGCTGAGACCGCATGTAACACTCCATGAGCTTATTATCTTCAGCGCTTCTTCTAATCTTTGAGACAGAGTTACAAGATGCATTCCGCTACCGTTACCGTCATTTATTGCCATATTCCAAAGAATAGGGGACAACACCCCTCCTTGAGGGGTGCCCCTGATGGCTTTTTTACAGATTGTTGTATCACCCAGTGAAGATACAATAGTCGTTCAGATAGTAAGTTCTTTACAAAACTTACAAAAGATCGATCCACACCCATCCGAGAGAGGGATGGACAGATAGGTGAGGATCTGACGTTATTAAAAGCACCTTCAATATCGAGAAAAGCAACCAGAGTGAAGTTTCCATAGCTCATGTATTTTTCAATATACCCAACCAAGCAATGTAAAGCCATCTCAACAGATTTACCTTCCATGTAGGCATGCTGAGAGTTTGAAAGAAGAGATTTGTCAATTGATATCCTGATATTGATATCAATTATTCTCTCCAGAGTTTTAAGCAAGAACGACGCCAGACTAATGGGTCTGAAATCTTTTGCTTTGGTGTGAGATGTCTTTCCCCCTTTAGGGATAGAGATCACGTTACACTTGGTCCACTGAACAGGAATGTAAGACCAGTGTAAGCAGGCCTTGTAAATACTACTTAGCCAGGGAATGATACGATCTAAATTATTTTGTAGATCCACTGGAATGATGCCATCAGGGCCAGGTGATTTATAGGTGTCAAAACTCCTTACTGCCCAGCGGATGATGTCATCATCTATTGAAACATCTGCATCATCTATTGAAACCATGCAGATTATAAAGTGAGTTCAAGAGGAGTTCAAGTGTCTCTTGACTATCTGCAGTCCAGTTTCCGTCCGCTTTTTGTATATAACTTGGGACGGAAGGAGATTTAGACATGATCTTTCGAAGACGACTCGTATCTGATGAATTTTCTATAGAACTACAGAAATTTCTCCAGGAACTACGCTTTGCACTTCGTACCTGATTTTTAAATTCATTAAGTTCTCTTTGCCTCGTTAAATAATTTACGACATAACCTACGAGTTTTCGCAATTTCGGGGTTCCACCAAGGGGGTTTCCCTTAAGTATACTTTTTGATAGTCTACAGGCCCTATTTGTGGCTACACTAATAGAGCTTGAGATCCAGTTAACGGCTAAATCAATGTCACTTCTACTTTCAATCGTTGGAACAGTAGGAAGAATATCATTCAAGGTCGGTTTTTTGTACCTCCCAATTTGTCTTTCTTCTGTTAAGAAATGGTTCTATAATCTTTGCTTGAACTACTATTTCGAATTCTATAAAGCAGTGATCAGAGAAGGAGCATTCGTTTATGATTCATTTTATTGCATTATAGTTGACATTTGTTTTGTTATATAATTTGTTGCATAATATATTTTTAGAAAATGACTAATTGGATATATCGGGAGAATTATTTTCACAGCTTTAAAAACGCGGTAATTTCAGGTTCCAATATGGCTGCAAATAACATTGACAGTTTTCACGCTATGACAGCCATTTAGGCATCATTTTAAAGTATTATAATTGCACTTTAATATGGTATATCATTTGTAGCATAATGTGTGTTTTTACAAATTGGTCAATTTGATAGATCGGTAGAATTATTGTTCATGATAGTCATTTAGACATCATTTTAAAGCATTATGATTGCAATTTAATATGGTATATCATTTGTAGCATAATGTGTGTTTTTACAAATTGGTCAACTTGATAGATCGGTAGAATTATTGCTGCAATTAACTTTGGCAGTTTTCGTGCTAGGACAGTCGTTTATGCACCATTTTAAAGCATTAAAATTGCCATTTGTGTTGGTATATAATTTATTGCATAATGTATTTTTAGAAAATGGCCAATTGGATAGATCGGTAGTATTATTTTCCCAGGTTTAAAAAGGCGGTAATTTGAGGTTCCGATATGGTTGTGAATAACTTTGACAGTTTTCATGCTATGACAGTCATTTATGCAACATTTTAGAGCATTATGATTGCACTTTATATTGGTATATCATTTGTGGCATAATGTGTTCGTCTAAAAAATTGTCAATTTGATGGATCGGTAGAATTGTTGATCTATGTTTAAAAACGCTGTGGTTTGAGGTTCCGATATGGTTGCAAATAACTTTGACAGTTTTCATGCCAGAAAATTCGTTTATGCATCATTTTAAAGCATTACAGTTGAACTTTGTTTTGGTGTATAATTTGTGGCATAACGAATTTTTAAAAAAATTGGATAGATCGGTATATTTATTGGTACAGGTTTATAAATGCGGTAATTTAAGGCTGCGATATGGTTGCAAATATCATTTATAGTTTTCATGTTATTGCAGTCGTTTATATATCTTTTTATTGCATTATAGTTGCCATTCGTTTTGGTATATAATTTATTGCAATATATATTTTAAGAAAATGCCCAATTGATAGATTGGTAGAACCATTTTCACAGCTTTAAAAATGCGGTAATTTGAGGTTCCGATATGACTGCAAATAACATTGACAGTTTTCACGCTATGATAGTCATTTAGACATCATTTTAAAGCATTA
>NC_060953.1:49418070-49423668 GCF_022045245.1 Lucilia cuprina | reverse complement strand
TCTAGTTCAGTTCTAGTTCAGTTCTAGTTCAGTTCTAGTTCAGTTCTAGTTCAGTTCTAGTTCAGTTCTAGTTCAGTTCTAGTTAAGTTCTAGTTCAATTCTAGTTCAAAAAACGTTTAATAATTTTTGTTTGCTTTAGTATAGATATTAGTTGATGTGTTTTCATTACACACATACTTGTATATACTTTCGAATAGCTGGACACCTACTAACTTCGTTTTCGTAAAAAAATAAAAGAAAAAACTTAAATTGAATATAATAAATTATTAATAATTATTGGTTAAGATTTGTAACGTAACACAATTTAGTGGTTAGCGGTTAGGTCAGCTTTTTATTTTATACAACCAACAAATTTCATTAATCTCAGTTTAAATATGTTGCATGTAACACGCACTTTTTGTATTAGTATTTTATGTTGTTACCCTCAGTTTTTTGCTTTTTTGCTTTAATTTATATATCAAATATAACAAGTTGAATTCCGACAACTTGTTATATTCTTAAATGAAATTTGTAACAGTAGGAATTAATATTTTACAGGGGTGCAAAGGGAGAAATTAGAAAATCAGGTTAATATTGCAAAAAAAAACTTCTCCTTTTAAAAAACTTATATTTTTTACTTTTCAAAAATTCTAAATTCATTTTTATTATAAATTTAACTAAACAGGAAATGACCTTTTTATTACAAATAAATACCACCTGCTAAAATTGTTAACAAAGGGTTTTCCTACTTTTTTCACATAACAACTTCTTGGAAAACAATAACAAGCAGACAGAGACAACTGACAACATCTTCAATTGTAATGACATTCATGTTTTTGTACGCCAAAGTTCATTGCTACTCTGTGCTAACCAAAGTTGATAACAAGTGTAAAAGTCAATGAAATTAAAGTAGAGTTGTATAAGAAAACAACAATGAAAGACATTTTTATACACATATTTATATTTAAATAAAAGTCACGTGCTAAATTAGAAAATACTATTGTAATATAGATATTAATAACAAGAAGAAACTTACATAGTATTAGATTTCAATATATTTTTGGTTGTTTGAAAAAAACTATATTCTGAATTATTTATTATGTAAATTCGTATAAACACTAAATTTTAATAAAAATTATTTTCCACAAATGACACTTTACTTTTTTGGTAAATTTAATAAGGAATTTTATTTCATTTAATATTTAATTAAAAATATTTTTTTTAATTTTCTTTTTATTCAAATTAAATGAAGATTTTGTATTTATTTTTGTATATATTTCTTTTCACTAGAAGGCGTATACTTAATATTTAATTCATAAAATTTTCTGTAAACACATTAAGTATACGCTCCATAATATTATTACACTTTTTACTCTCTACGAAAAAATGATAACGGCAAACGATTTATTTTTTATAACACGTTTAAACGTAAAGCGTAACTCCGATTCGAGCAACCGTTTACTCATAAGAAATTCAATAAACTGAATATATTTGTGTTAGAAATTCCTTCAGGATACACAACTAAATAGAAAAAATCTTAACATAATTCTGTTAGCATGTAAAGAGAGTCATGTTAAATTAAAATAACATAGATACGCTCAACACGAAATACTGTAAAATTTATACTCTTTTAAGAAAGCTACATTGTAATTTTGTTCATTTGTAAAGTTTTCTTTAGGTTTGTTGTAAAAAATGTAAAATGCATTATGCATATTCCAACTTATAAATTAATATGCAAGTATTGTAGTGATAATGGGTTTTTGCAAAGAAACAAGTTTCTATATTTTAATACCTAAATCTTGCAACAACTAAAACTATTCTTCGGGCATTCCAATTTATCCCAAGTGTATAATTCTTAACAAAAACTAAAAAAGTTTTGACACTGTATTTTCGTATTTCGAATAAAAAAAAGATATTTGTTAAGATGATGGAATAAATAATTTGATGGATGTAACAGAAAAATTTAATTAAATGGTTGCAATGTATAAGTTTATAATTTGAAGAGAATTTTTGAATAATTTTCAATTTAATTCCAGTTCTAGTTCAGTTCCAGTACAGTTCTAGTTCAGTTCTAGTTCAGTTCTAGTTCAGTTCTAGTTCAGTTCTAGTTCAGTTCTAGTTCAGTTCTAGTTCAGTTCTAGTTCAGTTCTAGTTCAGTTCTAGTTCAGTTCTAGTTCAGTTCTAGTTCAGTTCTAGTTCAGTTCTAGTTCAGTTCTAGTTCAGTTCTAGTTCAGTTCTAGTTCAGTTCTAGTTCAGTTCTAGTTGAGTTCTAGTTCAGTTCTAGTTCAGTTCTAGTTCAGTTCTAGTTCAGTTCTAGTTCAGTTCTAGTTCAGTTCTAGTTCAGTTCTAGTTCAGTTCTATTTCAGTTCTAGTTCAGTACTAGTTCAGTTCAGTTTTAGTTCACTTCTAGTTCTCTTCAGTTCTAGTTCAGTTCTAAATTTGTTTATTTATTAAATTTTATTGTTGCTGTCATTATCCTGTAATAAGTAATTAGATGTGTTTGTGTCTTTTTTAATTCTTTAAACACAAATTTTCAATGCAAAGTATTTATGACATGATGATTAATTACAAAACAATCATATTCTAACATACAAGTTTTTACTAACACTGTAAATATCCATAAGTGTAAGTGTGTGTGTATGTATTTCTGAGACCAATAATGAATGATGAGTATCCTGTTTTTCATAAAGAATGTTTGCGAGTATGAGTTATCTATTGTAAGTGTAAGTATCTTGTTTTAAGTAGGACGTATTATAGATACTCTCATACGCACTTATTTATTTACTCATGTATGTATAAGTTGATAAATTAATATATCGGTATTTTAAAATATGAGAAATTAATCTTATTTTTCCTGATAATATTCATTAGCACTGTTATGGAGAGGAACATATGGCAAAAGTGATTAATTTGTAGGTTCAATTATGAGTGATGTTTGGGTCCATTTAATAAGGGAATTTTTATGTTGGGTAGTAAAAATCAATGAAATTAAATTAAATTTTAATTGAAATTAACTAGAACAGAACTAGAGCAGAAATAGAACAGAACTAGAACAGCACTTGAACAGAAATAGAACTGAACTAGAACTGAACTAGAACTGAACTAGAACTGAACTAGAACTGAACTAGAACTGAACTAGAACTGAACTAGAACTGAACTAGAACTGAACTAGAACTGAACTAGAACTGAACTAGAACTGAACTAGAACTGAACTAGAACTGAACTAGAACTGAACTAGAACTGAACTAGAACTGAACTAGAACTGAACTAGAACTGAACTAGAACTGAACTAGAACTGAACTAGAACTGAACTAGAACTGAACTAGAACTGAACTAGAACTGAACTAGAACTCCAGTTAGCGATGTCGTGGCCATTTTTTGTTCATGTCCTGTTTTTTCTAGATGCCCTGTCAATCTAGTTTTACGTAAGGGAGTCAAATAAGAGCTTACTTGCCCTCTACTATTGTACAAAAATACATATATATGTATATTACTTATAACTATATATCAATGTTTTAATAGGAACATTTACAAATGTTACTTAAAAAGTTACTTGAGGCTTTTATTCAATTATGAAGTTGATGTTCTTTTTTTTCTAACACTCATAGGTACTTATAAACATAACTGTGTAAGTAACTATATCAACAACTAAACATTTGTATGTGTTTAAATGTATTTATAGTCATAATTTTATTACATTTTATTTGATATACTTGCAAAACAGACAGTCTAAGAATACCTATTTAATGTTGAAAAATTGTAATAAAAATAATAATTTTATTATTATTATCTCCCTCTATATATAAAATAAATGTAGAAAAAAAAAAGCACAAATCACTATCAACATTATCATTAGCATCGTCATAGCCATCATTGTCATCTGTAAAGTAGATACGTAGTTTGCACTTACATTACATGACGTACATGAGTCATAATTCGTTTAAAATATAATAAAAGTTGTTTGAGGGCGAAAAAAAAGTTTTTTTATTTGTAAAAAAAAAAAAAAAATTAAATTGTATCTGTAGACACGACATGACATAAATATCTAAATGTTATTAACAACTACGTGCTAGAGAATTACGAAATTGTTATTATACTCGCAACGAGTATAATATTTTTTTATTTTATTTTGCAAATATTTTTTAATTAATATTTTCTAACGTGCAGACAGATATTCAGGGGAAATATTAACAAACTGCAATTTCACCTATCTTTAGTTTATAATTATATAACAAATAAACACTTTTAACTAAAGATTGTAGTTGCATTTTTATATTTTTTTTATATTTTGTTTTTTATTTCTTTAAATAAAACAATTTAAGAAAATTATATCCTTTATTTATATATTTTGTTTTTTATTTCTTTAAATAAAACAATTTAAGAAAATTATATCCTTTATATTTTTAAAGTATTCATTTAAAGAAATTCTCAAACATTTTTGATAGTTCAAGTAACAAATACAATTTTTATCTTTATATGAATTTAAAAAAATTACAATTCTTTTTTGACAGTTAAATGAATGACAATTCTGAAAAAAAAGAAAATTTCCAAGCAAATTACACTTTAATAACTACAAAAAAACACATAAAACTGAAATGAAGAAAAATAAAAACATTTGTTATAGTAACAACAGGATACAGTAAGGAATGAAATTTTTGACAAAAAAAAAAGAAAACCCTCCAAAAGAAACATAATTTTTTTAATAAAAGCATAGAAAGAGCAAATAACATAGCCAAGTTAAAAGAAAACAAAACAATGCATTAACTTGAGAATCATTATGGAAAAAGAAACAAGAGATTCACGCAAAACAAGTGGAAGTGGCATCGCTGAGTAGTTACTAACAATGAAAAATTTCGACATTAACCTTGCATATTTTTTCTTCAAGGATTATCATGATGAAAATAATAATAATGCTGATGATGATCATCATAGTCAGAGGCAGCATAAACATCATAGTAGTACTTAATAGTAAAAAACATAAAAAGAAAACAACGAAAAAATTAAATTTATTTACCCAAATTTAATATAAAAAAATATATTTTTTCTTTTAAGTTAAAGTTATAGCAAAATCTACTTTTTTCGTATAATAGAGTTAGAAAAAAAGTCATTATATTAAGGCAATTCTTTGATGTAGTCAAAATATGACAAAATTTTCTATAGAAAATGTAGTCATAATGTGAGAAAAATTTCCATAGAAAATGTAGTCAAAATATAAGAAAATTTTCCATAGTCAAAATATGAAAACAAATTTTCTATAGAAAATGTGGTCAAAATATGAAAAAAATTCTATTAAATATCTAGTTGTAGTAAAAAAATATGACAAAATTTTCTATAGAAAATGTAGTTGTAGTCAAAATATGACAAAATTTTCTATAGAAAATGTAGTTGTAGTCAAAATATGACAAAATTTTCTATAGAAAATGTAGTTGTTGTCAAAATATGACAAAATTTTATATAGAAAATGTAGTCGTAGTCAAAATATATGACAAAATTTCCAAAGAAAATGTAGTCGTAGTCAAAATATGACAAAATTTTCTATAGAAAATGTAGTCGTAGTCAAAATATGACAAAATTTTCTATTGAAAATGTAGTCGTAGTCAAAATATGACAAAATTTTCT
>NC_060953.1:49415981-49417970 GCF_022045245.1 Lucilia cuprina | reverse complement strand
ACTAGAACTGAACTAGAACTGAACTAGAACTGAACTAGAACTGAACTAGAACTGAACTAAAACTGAACTAGAACTGAACTAGAACTGAACTAGAACTGAACTAGAAATATTGTGTGCTTCATCTAAGGACCTCCAATTTCTCCTCCATAATAGTTAAATAAATTTATATTTCCATATTAAATTCAAACAAGCTACAGCGTCAAATTAGGTCATGACGAATCCTTAGCACCCTATCCCCAGTGTGCTTACATGTATTTTTTATTAAATACTTTAATAGATATATTTTTAATTAAAACAGTTTTAATATTTTTCATTTTTTGTCCGTAAATCGATTTCGCTATATATAAAAATTAAGAATATTTTGAAAATTTCAAACGGAATGACAAACCCATATTAACCTTTTTCATTAAGGTGAAGGGTACAATAATAATATTATTTTATTGTATTTTAAAATTCAAAATTCTTACGTGCATGTTTTATAAAAAGTGGAACAGAATTTTTAATGACATTAATATATATAATACAAGTGACCCTGGACAAAGTAGAAATTACTATTTTTTCATAAATTTACATAAAAAAATTAAATGCCAACAAAACTATAGAATGACATTTTAAAAATAATTGCAATGTAACTAGATTGAAAAACGTTTGACATCAAATACTTATGATATTGTTATTTTATTATACTAATATAATGAAATATATATAAAAATGTATTGATTAAGTGATAAATTATTAAGTATGCTGAACTGTTATAGAATATTATGACAGATGAAAACTGATGAAAAGTAAGAGGAAGAATTACATGTTCAACGACTTTTTAGGACACTCTATACAGATACAAAATATGTTGGAAATCGAAACTACAACATTAATTTCTTTATGTTTTTAACTTAAAATTTTAAATAAATATTGTCTTAAAAATAATTAAATGTTTGCTCAGAAATATTTGTCTTAAATTTAACATTTTATATCAATTGCTAGACATTTTTTAATATTCAGTTATTTAAATACAAATTTTAGGTTTTTCAATAAAACATTTGCCTTCTTATTGTTGGTTTTCCTTGTGGTGGGCAAATTATACAGCAAAATTAAATACAAAAAAGAAAATCATGAATAATTTATAGTCATTAATAATACGTAGAAGGCAATGTAAATTTATATTTGCTTTCTTTATTAGAAATTTTTATTACGGCCACAATGGCAAAAAAAAAATTTAAGAAAAAAATAAAATTTTATTATTGTTTCCGCTTTTTGAATTTCGAGAAGTTCGGATTAAATCAATATTAACTCTATCACACAAGGGATTTATTTTATTTGTATCTATTTAATTTTTTAAGAAATCCACATTCTTAAAATGCTTTAGTCCAGACAGTATTAAACAAAATAAATTTTCTTACTAAGAAAAATGATAAGAAAATAAAACTATTTTTAAAGTAATTTTTTAAGTTTAAGTTTATTTTTGGTAATATTATATTTATAAAGCAATAATGCTATAATAATGCCACAAAATAATAAAGCAAATTTTTAAGGTTTTAATTTGTATAGATATATATTTTTTTTTTAAATTTAATAAACAATTTGTATATCAAACACTTTAAAAATCTTCTCAATTTATGGATCTATGAATAATTTACTTAATAAACACAGACAAATAAGTGGGAAACAAAACACAGTAAAACAGAAAATATGGAATCTTATTTAAACTTTTTGATAAGACCAGAAGTAGAGCTTTTTTATATTTTCCAAATTGTTTTTGAAATTTTTGTCAATTGAAACTGAGCAAACAAAGTGGTGATTTCTGATTTGTAAAACAAAATGCTTCTAATTTTTTTTTTTTTTTAGTTCAGTTCTAGATCAGTTTTAGTTCAGTTCTAGTTTAGTTCTAGTTCAGTTCTAGTTCAGTTCTAGTTCAGTTCTAGTTCAGTTCTAGTTCTAGTTCTAGTTCAGTTCTAGTTTAGTTCTAGTTCAGTTCTAGTTCAGTTCTAG
>NC_060953.1:49380706-49415881 GCF_022045245.1 Lucilia cuprina | reverse complement strand
TAACTATCTAACTATCTAACTATCTAACTATCTAACTATCTAACTATCTAACTATCTAACTATCTAACTATCTAACTATCTAACTATCTAACTATCTAACTATCTAACAATCTAACAATCTAACTATCTAACTATCTATCTATCTATCTATCTATCTATCTATCTATCTATCTATCTATCTATCTATCTATCTATCTGTCTATATATCTATCTATCTGTCTGTCTATCTATTTATCTATCTATCTATCTATCTATCTATCTATCTATCTATCTATCTATCTATCTATTCTTTTGAAAGTGCTTCGCTTTATAACACACTGAATCTTGAAAACACATTATCATATATGGACCACTACAACGGACAAATTAATTAAAAAAACCCGTTTCTTCCAATTTTATCCAAAGTAACGCACTCTTTCGTAAATTGGGCGTATACGTAACATTTGTAATATTAAAAAATCATTAACACGTATACGTACAGGTGCCATTATTTAAAATGGTGCAATTTTACAATGTGAAACTTTTCACTTGATATGAAAAACTGAAGAAGAAGTTAACAATGTATATCCTTAATGATAAATGCTACAACTTTGTCACAGCGAGTAAATCAAAATTTCGAAGGGTTTGCAAGATATGAGCCCGAGAAAATTATAATCTTTTTAGGGACTCACAAAAAAAAACTATAACATGCCTTTGGACACTGATCTTTTTTATATATATGTCTTCTATGACTTTAAAAATTGCACACAATATAACCAAGCAAACTCAAAAATTTAATTTTTAAAGCAACGCACCTTTGTAAATTTGGTACTTAAGGAGATCCTAGCAAAATCTTTACTTACCCAGTAAATAAACAAGCAAATTTTCAAGTTATCAGCATAATTGTTTGTAAATCTTATAAATCAAGATAATTTTCATCCTTTGATAAACTACGAAATAAAAAGAAATGATTTAAAGAAAAATCTTGTTAAACAAATGGTCTTTTAAAAACTAGGTATAGTTGCATAATGTAAAAAATATATATATATTTAAACAATTAGAAAAAAATGTGTACTAATCAAATTTATTTATATTAAAACACACAATAAACAAATCTCTCTATCCAAATTGAAACCCAAGTTGTCAATAGAAAACATTTATCATTTGTTGAAAGTTCAATTGTTAATTATTTTATTTGTCCAATATTTGTTGTTCGTGTTAATTTAATTGAAGCAAAACAAAAAAAACAATAGAAATTTTATTTACACAAACAAAAAAAACAGATCGTTTATCATTTATTAGAAAAAGTTAGGCTGGTTGCAGCATTAATATAACAATAAAAAGTTTTAAAACAAAAAGTGTTAATAATTAAGTTTTAGCTGGTCTTTCCTGAATTTTAAAATATTGTTATAAGTTTTTGCAGCACCCTAATATAAATATTTCAATATTAAATCCTTTTTATTCTCAACAGTATTATAGTGGGGAAGGTATGCGTTTATGCTGCTGTTTGTAATCCCCAAAATAACACCGGAACCACTTTCTGAAACGATTTCGCTATGTCTGTCTGTCTGTCCGTCTGTCTGTCTGGACATGCTACAGTTCGCTATTTTTTATATAATTTCTTGAAAAAAACTAATAAAAATAATTTACATTTTTTAAATATTCACTGGTTTAAGGTATTGTATAGTCGGTCATGTCCGACTTTACATTCATACTGGTTCATTTTCATTTTGTAATTGACATCAACATTTTGTTGTACTTTTTTATTGCATGTTTCTTCATTTAGAAGCAAATGGCTTTTTGTCGTAAAAAACGAACCACAACATTTTGGAATATTTATATTATTTTTTTGTATTGAAAAGGACATTTGAAAATTTTTTTTTGTGACCTTTTAGTTTATTGAATTAAATTTGTTGGGTTTAAACAACAATTTAAAAGTGTTGAAAATAAAATTCTGGGGTTATGATAATGAAAAAAAAAAAATAAAATAGTTTCAGAGGTTTTAAATAGACAAAAACATAGACCTACAAACAATGATAAAATGTCCTTGAATTCAATAAGGTTTTAAAATAAATATACAATGATAATGATATAAACGACAAAATCGCTATAACTGCATTTTCTTTATGAAAAAAAAATATTTATTTTAAATTTACAATTAAGAAAAATATAGCGGCATAACAATTGAGATTAAGATTTTCAAAACAACTTTATTTATTAAGATTTATTTTAAATCCAAACCAAAACTCTACAAAATGTTAAAATATTTAAATTTTCATTAATAGTTAACACATATGCAAATGTCATGCTTATATAAACAACAAAAGTTTCCTATCTGTCAGATTCCTAAACATATATGTACATATACATACATATGTATACAAATATGTATATTTATGTAGTTTAAAAATATTTCTAATCTTTTTAAAAACATTTTCGCTTAAACTTTATGGAAAAAGATATAAATTTTCTAATATAATCTCAAGCACAAGAGTGTCTACATAAATGTTTGAAAAACTTTTGTTTAAAATCTTTATATTCAAACTCACATATATACACACACACGCACGCACACATAAATAATTTTCAATATACCAATTCCATTTATTTCATTTCAACAATAAAATTAGAAAATACACAACAACTTAACTATATGAGTGTGAGGGTGTATGTGTTATGCCACTGATACTTTCATAATAATTTTTTTCTCCTTCTTCATCATAACATAATTTCCATTATATTTAATCGTTCAAACGATTAGGTAACATATTGTCTGACTCGCTTTGCCTGATTGCCTAGAAGTATGTCTCTTCAGTCTACCGCTTTTTCGAGGGTTAATTTGTTCATAATGAAAAAGTAACAAAAAAAACCCCATCATTTTAACTTTAAACAACATCTTCTTAAGAGTGAAAAATCTCCTAGAAACTCATACATTTTATAGAGAACACAACACAATCCTCCTTAAAAATCATTCATTGTTAGAACGGAAACTTATCGTCAGGAAAACAGAAAACGAAACACTTGCAGCCATCAACTATAACAACAATTTTTTATAGACATTATTTATGACCTAAAGAAACTGAACATCAAAATTATGTTTATATTTTTTGATAACAACAACATACATAAATGAAAAGTTATGGAGACAAACGGTTAGATATAATAGAATCGAGTAATCGAAAAATATATACACTAAAGTAATTATTTAGCCTTTACTAAGGTTAGAGCAGAATGGGGACCATATGCCACTTTTTTTAAGGCAGCCTGAAATTAAAACAACAACATTTAAATTTTTTTTGATATTGATACTTAGATATGTAGTCTTTAGTTTTATTCTTTTCGATCTTTCCTAAGTCTTTTTAATGTTTAGAGCTTCAAATTATGTTACCAAAAAAAACTATTATTGACTAGCTATCACCAATTTCAGGTATGATAATAATTCGATAGATGATAGAAAATTCGATATTGCAATAATATCGATTACTCGGTTTTCAAGTTATTCTGTATTGCCAGATGTGCCCCTATGGCAATTGATACCCCTTCTAACCTACAAAATGCAACTTATCTTGGAAGAGTATTAGGTGTAGAATCAGAATTGTGTATTAGTTTCCTGACTAGTTATAATTCTAATTTTTATACCCTTCACCAATTTAGTGGGGAGGCTTAACGCTCAAATTTATTTGCTGAATCAATTAAGCTTTGTCAGTCCGTCCGTCTGTCGTTTATGTAAACCTTATATTCAAACTACACTTTTAAGTATAATCGGCTCAGATTCATTTTCTGAGTCAATTTAGCTAAGTAGGTATATCCGTCGGTCTGTAAGTCTATGTAAACCTTTTAATCAAACTACTAAGACGCCTTTAAAACATGGTTAAATTCGGTTCTTATTTCATTTAGGCCCCATCAAAGTAACGCCTTCAGAACATCAAAGGGCGAATGTAACAACTTTAAATGGGAAGGAGCTCGAGGCAGTTAACCACGGTTGATATAATCCCATTAGGCCTCATGGAATAATGAAAAAGTGGGTAGAACAACAAGGATCCTATGAGGTGACCCTGATGAGAGCCAGACGAAAAATCTTCTTAAAATGAAAAAGTGGGTAGAACAACAAGGATCCTATGAGGTGACCCTGATGAGAGCCAGACGAAAAATCTTCTTAAAATGAGCAAGTCTTTAGTTAGTATGATGGTACGTATTGGGAGTGAACACACAGTATTACGAGCATATCTATGTAAAATTGGACATAAGTATTCAGACGTATGTAGAGCATGTGGAGAGGACAGTGAAACTCTGGAGCTATTTCTTTGCCACTGCCAAGCATTCGTCGAAGTTAGATCCAAATATCTTTGAAGTGATGTTATTCCGGAAATAACATTCCTGACTTACACTGATTGGAAGATTCTTAGGAATTATGTTGAGGAAACTGAGTTTCTGAACACTGTAAAATATTTCATTCGGTTCCCTTTTTCTTCATGATTAGGAGCGCACAACAGACCCGATTGTGGCCTAGGTGTATTTCTTCGTTCTATCAACCTAACCTAACCTAGGGAAGCACACTGGCTATAGCAAGTACTTGCAAAAGAACAACATTTATCAACATTTCCAATGTAGCACTAAGTGAATTTGTTTACCTTCTGTGCTGGGTATAAAATTAAATCTTGTCAATTGTGGAGAAAGAAGAACATTTAACATAATTAAGAACTCGAAAGCCCCCATATGGCGGATATTATGGGGGCTAGGCGAAAAATGGACCGATTTTAATAATTTTAAAAAGGATTTATCCTATACGAGTACTTGCCAAATTTCAACAAATTATCTTTAAAATTTTGATCCGTAGCGTACGCACAAGTTTTACATGGACACACAGACAAACATACAGAAAATAAGAAAGAAAGACAGAAAGATAGACAGACAGACAGACAGACACATAGATAGACTGACAGACAGACCGACAGATATATAGACAGATAGGCAGACAGATGGACAGACATACCGACAGATAGATAGACAGATAGACAGATAGACAGACAGACAGACAGATAGACAGACAGACAGAAGGACAGACAGATGGACAGACAGACGGACAGATAGATAGACAGGCAGATAAACAGGCAGATAGACAGAAAGATGGACAGACAGACGGACGTACAGATAGATAGACTGGCAGATACACAGACAGACAGACAGACAGAAAGACAGACAGATAGACAGACAGATAGACTGACAGATAGATAGACAGACAGATAGGCAGACTGATAGACAGACAGACAGACAGACAGACAGATAGACGGATAGACAGACAGATAGACAGACAGATAGACAGATAGACAGATAGACAGACAGACAGACAGACAGACAGACGGACAGATAGACAGACATACAGACAGACAAATAGACAGACAGATAAACAGACAGACGGACAGTATACCAATCGACTCAGAAAGTTTTTCTGAGTCTATTGGTATACTTTAAGGTGGGAATAGGACTAATATTTTTATATGGTACAAAAATCAGCACAAACTCATAATACCCACTCCGCTACAGGGTAGTGAAAGGTATAAAAATCTCTTAGTAATTACAAGATTGTTCTATAAAATGATTAGTATAAAAATAAACAATTATAGTCATGTAATAACGATGAATAATTGAATATATCTAATGTCATAACTCAAGCAAATCTTAAATCATAAAACCAACAACTGTTGGGAATTCCCATAACCAAAAAGAAAAATCAGCTAACAACACCTGTATTTAAACCAACATATTTAACATAATTCATGCTTATTCGTTAAAAAAAAAAACGCTGTTTGAAATCCATAGCTGATGATGATATTCATTAGGATAACAAATGAATTTTGCTGTTGTAAGCTGTTTCTTTTTACCAGGATATAAATATTTTCATGTTGTTGGTTTGATAAAGTAAGTAAATAAAATAATACAAAACAGCACATAAACACCTAGAATAAAGTATGTATTTACAAACTAGTACAAACTGTTAAATACATACATCTTGTTAAAAGTAGAAATAAACTACAACAATATTACATACACAAAAATGTACTAAAAGCAGAGTAAAAAAATTATACAGACATGTGTTAAACATAAATATTGTACATTTCTGGGTGTGGTCCCTAGAGTAGTGAACTTTTAAAAACTTTGTTTACTACAGCAGGTATAAGAAAAAGATTTGGTTTTACCAATATAAAATATCTATTTTTAATTATATCAAGAAAATAACACAAAAGAGTAGAACAACAAATTTGATCATAATCTAAATAATAAAATTAAAATTTAATAGACCCCGTCTTAGTCAAAATTAACAATTTCTGTTCCACTAATTTTACCACATTTTATTTGTTAAGTTCTCTTAAAGTAACAAACATTTGTATTATTAAAAACTGCAATTTATCAAATTCAAAACAAAGAACAAAAAACACTGTTCTTTTCCTAAAACAACTCCATGGCAAATAAAATACTATTATAGTTAATATGACCTTGTTTTGCTGCTTAAATTACAGAAAATTGTAACAAATTGTTGCCATCAGATACAAACTAATTTTCTAACTTACTGATTTATTCATGACTTAACACTTAAGGAATGAACAGTCAAGTAGAAGAAAAAGCATTCATTGTAAATGTCTATTTGACTAAGTTTTTTTTTCCGGGGGGTTTATCAAATTGACTTATTATTTTTTAGGCAGCAATCACTCACTTTTTCACATACATACGAGAGGTACATACAAACAATTCCACACACAAATAAACACTTCAGTTTGCCAAGTTTATACATATCTTGAGATGACACCCAAGCAAACAATGAGGTATAAATAAAACGAGATTTAAATTCAAACTTTTGCAGAAAACTTGTATGAACTCGGAACCAAATATTCTAACTAAATTATAAACGAACTGAACTAGAACTGAACTAGAACTGAACTAGGACTGAACTAGAACTGAACTAGAACTGAACTAGAACTGAACTAGAACTGAACTAGAACTGAACTAGAACTGAACCTGAACTAGAACTGAACTAGAACTGAACTAGAACTGAACTAGAACTGAACTAGAACTGAACTAGAACTGAACTAGAACTGAACTAGAACTGAACTAGAACTGAACTAGAACTGAACTAGAACTGAACTAGAACTGAACTAGAACTGAACTAGAACTGAACTAGAACTGAACTAGAACTGAACTAGAACTGAACTAGAACTGAACTAGAACTGAACTAGAACTGAACTAGAACTGAACTAGAACTGAACTAGAACTGAACTAGAACTGAACTAGAACTGAACTAGAACTGAACTAGAACTGAACTAGAACTGAACTAGAACTGAACTAGAACTGAACTAGAACTGAACTAGAACTGAACTAGAACTGAACTAGAACTGAACTAGAACTGAACTAGAACTGAACTAGAACTGAACTAGAACTGAACTAGAACTGAACTAGAACTGAACTAGAACTGAACTAGAACTGAACTAGAGAACTGAACTAGAACTGAACTAGAACTGAACTAGAACTGAACTAGAACTGAACTAGAACTGAACTAGAACTGAACTAGAACTGAACTAGAACTGAACTAGAACTGAACTAGAACTGAACTAGAACTGAACTAGAACTGAACTAGAACTGAACTAGAACTGAACTAGAACTGAACTAGAACTGAACTAGAACTGAACTAGAACTGAACTAGAACTGAACTAGAACTGAACTAGAACTGAACTAGAACTGAACTAGAACTGAACTAGAACTGAACTAGAACTGAACTAGAACTGAACTAGAACTGAACTAGAACTGAACTAGAACTGAACTAGAACTGAACTAGAACTGAACTAGAACTGAACTAGAACTGAACTAGAACTGAACTAGAACTGAACTAGAACTGAACTAGAACTGAACTAGAACTGAACTAGAACTGAACTAGAACTGAACTAGAACTGAACTAGAACTGAACTAGAACTGAACTAGAACTGAACTAGAACTGAACTAGAACTGAACTAGAAACTGAACTAGAACTGAACTAGAACTGAACTAGAACTGAACTAGAACTGAACTAGAACTGAACTAGAACTGAACTAGAACTGAACTAGAACTGAACTAGAACTGAACTAGAACTGAACTAGAACTGAACTAGAACTGAACTAGAACTGAACTAGAACTGAACTAGAACTGAACTAGAACTGAACTAGAACTGAACTAGAACTGAACTAGAACTGAACTAGAACTGAACTAGAACTGAACTAGAACTGAACTAGAACTGAACTAGAACTGAACTAGAACTGAACTAGAACTGAACTAGAACTGAACTAGAACTGAACTAGAACTGAACTAGAACTGAACTAGACTAGAAACTGAACTAGAACTGAACTAGAACTGAACTAGAACTGAACTAGAACTGAACTAGAACTGAACTAGAACTGAACTAGAACTGAACTAGAACTGAACTAGAACTGAACTAGAACTGAACTAGAACTAGAACTGAACTAGAACTGAACTAGAACTGAACTAGAACTGAACTAGAACTGAACTAGAACTGAACTAGAACTGAACTAGAACTGAACTAGAACTGAACTAGAACTAAACTAGAACTGAACTAAAACTGAACTAGAACTGAACTAAAAAAAAAAAAAAATTAGAAGCATTTTGTTTTACAAATCAGAAATCACCACTTTGTTTGCTCAGTTTCAATTGACAAAAATTTCAAAAACAATTTGGAAAATATAAAAAAGCTCTACTTCTGGTCTTATCAAAAAGTTTAAATAAGATTCCATATTTTCTGTTTTACTGTGTTTTGTTTCCCACTTATTTGTCTGTGTTTATTAAGTAAATTATTCATAGATCCATAAATTGAGAAGATTTTTAAAGTGTTTGATATACAAATTGTTTATTAAATTTAAAAAAAATAGTATATCTATACAAATTAAAACCTTAAAATTTGCTTTATTATTTTGTGGCATTATTATAGCATTATTGCTTTATAAATATAATATTACCAAAAATAAACTTAAACTTAAAAAATTACTTTAAAAATAGTTTTATTTTCTTATCATTTTTCTTAGTAAGAAAATTTATTTTGTTTAATACTGTCTGGACTAAAGCATTTTAAGAATGTGGATTTCTTAAAAATTAAATAGATACAAATAAAATAAATCCCTTGTGTGATAGAGTTAATATTGATTTAATCCGAACTTCTCGAATTCAAAAAGCGGAAACAATAATAAAATTTTATTTTTTCTTAAATTTTTTTTTGCCCATTGTGGCCGTAATAAAAATTTCTAATAAAGAAAGCAAATATAAATTTACATTGCCTTCTACGTATTATTAATGACTATAAATTATTCATGATTTTCCTTTTTGTATTTAATTTTGCTGTATAATTTGCCCACCACAAGGAAAAACCAACAATAAGAAGGCAAATGTTTTATTGAAAAACCTAAAATTTGTATTTAAATAACTGAATATTAAAAATGTCTAGCAATTGATATAAAATGTTAAATTTAAGACAAATGTATTTCTGAGCAAACATTTAATTATTTTTAAGACAATATTTATTTAAAATTTTAAGTTAAAAACATAAAGAAATTAATGTTGTAGTTTCGATTTCCAACATATTTTGTATCTGTATAGAGTGTCCTAAAAAGTCGTTGAACATGTAATTCTTCCTCTTACTTTTCATCAGTTTTCATCTGTCATAATATTCTATAACAGTTCAGCATACTTAATAATTTATCACTTAATCAATACATTTTATATATATTTCATTATATTAGTATAATAAAATAACAATATCATAAGTATTTGATGTCAAACGTTTTTCAATCTAGTTACATTGCAATTATTTTTAAATGTCATTCTAAGTTTTGTTGGCAGTTATTTTTTTATGTAAATTTATGAAAAAAAATAGTAATTTCTACTTTGTCCAGGGTCACTTGTATTATATATATTAATGTCATTAAAAATTCTGTTCCACTTTTTATAAAACATGCACGTAAGAATTTTGAATTTTAAAATACAATAAAATAATATTATTATTGTACCCTTCACCTTAATGAAAAAGGTTAATATGGGTTTGTCATTCCGTTTGAAATTTTCAAAATATTCTTAATTTTTATATATAGCGAAATCGATTTACGGACAAAAAATGAAAAATATTAAAACTGTTTTAATTAAAAATATATCTATTAAAGTATTTAATAAAAAATACATGTAAGCACACTGGGGATAGGGTGCTAAGGATTCGTCATGACCTAATTTGACGCTGTAGCTTGTTTGAATTTAATATGGAAATATAAATTTATTTAACTATTATGGAGGAGAAATTGGAGGTCCTTAGATGAAGCACACAATATTTCTAGTTCAGTTCTAGTTCAGTTCTAGTTCAGTTCTAGTTCAGTTTTAGTTCAGTTCTAGTTCAGTTCTAGTTCAGTTCTAGTTCAGTTCTAGTTCAGTTCTAGTTCAGTTCTAGTTCAGTTCTAGTTCAGTTCTAGTTCAGTTCTAGTTCAGTTCTAGTTCAGTTAGTAGTTCTAGTTCAGTTCTAGTTCAGTTTCTAGTTCAGTTCTAGTTCAGTTCTAGTTCAGTTCTAGTTCAGTTCTAGTTCAGTTCTAGTTCAGTTCTAGTTCAGTTCTAGTTCAGTTCTAGTTCAGTTCTAGTTCAGTTCTAGTTCAGTTCTAGTTCAGTTCTAGTTCAGTTCTAGTTCAGTTCTAGTTCAGTTCTAGTTCAGTTCTAGTTCAGTTCTAGTTCAGTTCTAGTTCAGTTCTAGTTCAGTTCTAGTTCAGTTCTAGTTCAGTTCTAGTTCAGTTCTAGTTCAGTTCTAGTTCAGTTCTAGTTCAGTTCTAGTTCAGTTCTAGTTCAGTTTCTAGTTCAGTTCTAGTTCAGTTCTAGTTCAGTTCTAGTTCAGTTCTAGTTCAGTTCTAGTTCAGTTCTAGTTCAGTTCTAGTTCAGTTCTAGTTTCAGTTCTAGTTCAGTTCTAGTTCAGTTCTAGTTCAGTTCTAGTTCAGTTCTAGTTCAGTTCTAGTTCAGTTCTAGTTCAGTTCTAGTTCTGTTCTAGTTCAGTTCTAGTTCAGTTCTAGTTCAGTTCTAGTTCAGTTCTAGTTCAGTTCTAGTTCAGTTTCTAGTTCAGTTCTAGTTCAGTTCTAGTTCAGTTCTAGTTCAGTTCTAGTTCAGTTCTAGTTCAGTTCTAGTTCAGTTCTAGTTCAGTTCTAGTTCAGTTCTAGTTCAGTTCTAGTTCAGTTCTAGTTCAGTTCTAGTTCAGTTCTAGTTCAGTTCTAGTTCAGTTCTAGTTCAGTTCTAGTTCAGTTCTAGTTCAGTTCTAGTTCAGTTCTAGTTCAGTTCTAGTTCAGTTCTAGTTCAGTTCTAGTTCAGTTCTAGTTCAGTTCTAGTTCAGTTCTAGTTCAGTTCTAGTTCAGTTCTAGTTCATGCTAGTTCAGTTCTAGTTCAGTTCTAGTTCAGTTCTAGTTCAGTTCTAGTTCAGTTTCTAGTTCAGTTCTAGTTCAGTTCTAGTTCAGTTCTAGTTCAGTTCTAGTTCAGTTCTAGTTCAGTTCTAGTTCAGTTCTAGTTCAGTTCTAGTTCAGTTCTAGTTCAGTTCTAGTTCAGTTTCTAGTTCAGTTCTAGTTCAGTTCTAGTTCAGTTCTAGTTCAGTTCTAGTTCAGTTCTAGTTCAGTTCTAGTTCAGTTCTAGTTCAGTTCTAGTTCAGTTCTAGTTCAGTTCTAGTTCAGTTCTAGTTCAGTTCTAGTTCAGTTCTAGTTCAGTTCTAGTTCAGTTCTAGTTCAGTTCTAGTTCAGTTCTAGTTCAGTTCTAGTTCAGTTCTAGTTCAGTTCTAGTTCAGTTTTTAGTTCAGTTCTAGTTCAGTTCTAGTCAGTTCTAGTGTCAGTTCTAGTTCAGTCTAGTTCAGTTCTAGTTCAGTTCTAGTTCAGTTCTAGTTCAGTTCTAGTTCAGTTTTCTAGTTCAGTTCTAGTTCAGTTCTAGTTCAGTTCTAGTTCAGTTCTAGTTCATTCTAGTTCAGTTCTAGTTCAGTTCTAGTTCAGTTCTAGTTCAGTTCTAGTTCAGTTCTAGTTCAGTTCTAGTCAGTTCTAGTTCAGTTCTAGTTCAGTTCTAGTTCAGTTCTAGTTCAGTTCTAGTTCAGTTCGAGTTCAGTTCTAGTTCAGTTGTAGTTCAGTTCTAGTTCAGTTCTAGTTCAGTTCTAGTTCAGTTCTAGTTCAGTTCTAGTTCAGTTCTAGTTCAGTTCTAGTTCAGTTCTAGTTCAGTTCTAGTTCAGTTCTAGTTCAGTTCTAGTTCAGTTCTAGTTCAGTTCTAGGTCAGTTCTAGTTCAGTTCTAGTTCAGTTCTAGTTCAGTTTCTAGTTCAGGTCTAGTTCAGTTCTAGTTCAGTTCTAGTTCAGTCTAGTTCAGTTCTTGTTCAGTTCTAGTTCAGTTCTAGTTCAGTTCTAGTTCAGTTCTAGTTCAGTTCTAGTTCAGTTCTAGTTCAGTTCTAGTTCAGTCTAGTTCAGTGCTAGTTCAGTTCTAGTTCAGTCTAGGTCAGTCTAGTGCAGTTCTAGTTCAGTTCAGAGTTCAGTTCTGGACAGTTCTAGTTCAGTTCTGTGTTCAGTTCTTGTCTAGTTCTAGTTCAGGTTCGTAGTTCAGTTCTAGTTCAGTTCTAGTTCAGTTCTAGTTCAGTTCTAGTTCAGTTCTAGTTCAGTTCTAGTTCAGTTCTAGTTCAGTTCTAGTTCAGTTCTAGTTCAGTTCTAGTTCAGTTCTAGTTCAGTTCTAGTTCAGTTCTAGAGGTCAGTTCTAAGGCAGGTCTAGTTCAGTCTAGGTCAGTTCTAGTTCTTCGTATTCAGTTCTAGTTCAGTTCTAGTTCAGTTCTAGTTCAGTTCTTGGCAGTTCTAGGTTAAGTTCTAGTTCAATTCTAGTTCAAAAAACGTTTAATAATTTTTGTTTGCTTTAGTATAGATATTAGTTGATGTGTTTTCATTACACACTTACTTGTATATACTTTCGAATAGCTGGACACCTACTAACTTCGTTTTCGTAAAAAAATAAAAGAAAAAACTTAAATTGAATATAATAAATTATTAATAATTATTGGTTAAGATTTGTAACGAACACAATTTAGAGCGGTTAGGGTCGGGCTTGTGATTTTGTACATACAACCAACAATTCATTAATCTCAGTTTAAATTATTTTTGCATGTAACACGCACTTTTGGTATTAGTATTTTATTTGTTACCCTCAGTGTTTGGCTTTTGTGCTTTAATATAGTTATCAAATATAACAAGTAATTCCGACAACTTGTGATATTCTTAAATGAAATTTGTAACAGTAGGAAGTTTTATTTTACAGGGGTGCAAAGGGAAATTAGAAATAAGAAATCAGGTTAATATTGCAAAAAAAAAACTCTCCTTTTAAAAAACTTATATTTTTTACTTTTCAAAAATTCTAAATTCATTTTTATTATAATTTAACTAAACAGGAAATGACCTTTTTATTACAAAAATACCACCTGCTATAATTGTTAACAAAGGGTTTTCCTACTTTTTCACATAACAACTTCTTGGAAAACAATAACAAGCAGACAGAGACAACTGACAACATCTTCAATTGTAATGACATTCATGTTTTTTGTACGCCAAAGTGTCATTGCTCACTCTGTGCTAACCAAAGTTGATAACAAGTGTAAAAGTCAATGAAATAAAGTAGAGTTGTATAAGAAAACAACAATGAAAGACATTTTTATACACATATTTATATTTAATAATAGTCACGTGCTAAATTAGAAAATACTATTGTAATATAGATATTAATAACAAGAAGAAACTTACATAGTATTAGATTTCAATATATTTTTGGTTGTTTGAAAAAAACTATATTCTGAATTTATTTATTATGTAAATTCGTATAAACACTAAATTTTAATAAAATTTTTTCCACAAATGACACTTTACTTTTTTTGGTAAATTTAATAAGGAATTTTATTTCATTTATATTTAATTAAAAATAGTTTTTTTAATTTCTTTTTATTCAAATTAAATGAAGATTTGTTGTTATTTTTGTATATATTTCTTTTCACTAGAAGGCGTAACTTAATATTTAATTCATAAAATTTTTTCTGTAAACACATTAAGTATACGCTCCATAATATTATTACACTTTTTACTCTCTACGAAAAATGATAACGGCAAACGATTTATTTTGTTATAACACGTTTAAACGTATAGCGTAACTCCGATTCGAGCAACCGTTTACTCATAAGAAATTCAATAAACTGATAATTGTGGTGTTAGAAATTCCTTCAGGATACACAACTAAATAGAAAAAAATCTTAACATAATTCTGTTAGCATGTAAAGAGAGTCATGTTAAATTAAATTAACATAGATACGCTCAAACACGAAATACTGTAAAATTTATACTCTTTTAAGAAAGCTACATTGTAATTTTGTTCATTGTAAAGTGTTCTTTTAGGTTTGTTGTAAAAAATGTAAAATGCATTATGCATATTCCAACTTATAAATTAATATGCAAGTATTGTAGTGATAAGGGGTTTTTGCAAAGAAACAAGTTTCTATATTTTTAATACCTAAATCTTGCAACAACTAAAACTATTCTTCGGGCATTCCAATTATCCCAAGTGTATATTCTTAACAAAAACTAAAAAAGTTTTGACACTGTATTTTCGTATTTCGAATAAAAAAAAGATATTTGTTAAGATGATGGAATAAATAATTTGATGGATGTAACAGAAAAATTTAATTAAATGGTTGCAATGTATAAGTTTATAATTTGAAGAGAATTTTTGAATAATTTTCATTTAATTCCAGTTCTAGTTCAGTTCCAGTACAGTTCTAGTTCAGTTCTAGTTCAGTTCTAGTTCAGTTCTAGTTCAGCAGTTCTAGTTCAGTTCTAGTTCAGTTCTAGTTCAGTTCTAGTTCATTTCTAGTTCAGGTTCTAGTTCAGTTCTAGTTCAGTTCTAGTTCAGTTCTAGTTCAGTTCTAGTTCAGTTCTAGTTCAGTTCTAGTTCAGTTCTAGTTCAGTTCTAGTTCAGTTCTAGTTCAGTTCTAGTTGAGTTTCTAGTTCAGTTCTAGTTCAGTCTAGTTCAGTTCTAGTTCAGTTCTAGTTCAGTTCTAGTTCAGTTCTAGTTCAGGTTCTAGTTCAGTTCTATTTCAGTTCTAGTTCAGTACTAGTTTCAGTTCAGTTTTAGTTCACTTCTAGTTCTCTTCAGTTCTAGTTCAGTTCTAAAATTGGTTATTTATTAAATTTTATTGTTGCTGTCATTATCCTGTAATAAGTAATTAGATGTGTTTGTGTCTTTTTTAATTCTTTAAACACAAATTTTCAATGCAAAGTATTTATGACATGATGATTATTTAACAAAACAACATATTCTAACATACAAGTTGGTTACTAAACACTGTAAATATCCATAAGTGTAAGTGTGTGTGTATGTATTTCTGAGACCAATAATGAATGAGGAGTATCCTGTTTTTCATAAAGAATGTTTGCGAGTATGAGTTATCTATTGTAAGTGTAAGTATCTTGTTTTTAAGTAGGACGTATTATTAGGATACTCTCATACGCACTTTTTTTTTACTCATGTATGTATAAGTTGATAAATTAATATATCGGTATTTTAAAATATGGAAAATTTATCTTATGTTTCCTGATAATATTCATTAGCACTGTTATGGAGAGGAACCATATGGCATAAGTGATTATTTTGTAGGTTCAATTATGAGTGATGTTGGGTCCATTTTAATAAGGGATTTGTTATGTTGGGTAGTAGAAATCAATGAATTAAATTAAATTTTAATTGAAATTAACTAGAACAGAACTAGAGCAGAAATAGAACAGAACTAGAACAGCACTTGAACAGAAATAGAACTGAACTAGAACTGAACTAGAACTGAACTAGAACTGAACTAGAACTGAACTAGAACTGAACTAGAACTGAACTAGAACTGAACTAGAACTGAACTAGAACTGAACTAGAACGGAACTAGAACTGAACTAGAACTGAACTAGAACTGAACTAGAACTGAACTAGAACGAACTAGAACTGAACTAGAACTGAAACTAGAACTGAACTAGAACTGAACTAGAACTGAACTAGAACTGAACTAGAACTGAACTAGAACTGAACTAGAACTGAACTAGAACTGAACTAGAACTGAACTAGAACTGAACTAGAACTGAACTAGAACTGAACTAGAACTGAACTAGAACTGAACTAGAACTGAACTAGAACTGAACTAGAACTGAACTAGAACTGAACTAGAACTGAACTAGAACTGAACTAGAACTGAACTAGAACTCCAGTTAGCGATGTCGTGGCCATTTTTTTGTTCATGTCCTGTTTTTTCTAGATGCCCTGTCAATCTAGTTTTACGTAAGGGAGTCAAATAAGAGCTTACTTGCCCTCTACTATTGTACAAAAAACATATATATGTATATTACTTATAACTATATATCAATGTTTTAATAGGAACATTTACAAATGTTACTTAAAAAGTACTTGAGGCTTTTATTCAATATGAAGTTGATGTTCTTTTTTTTCTAACACTCATAGGTACTTATAAACATAACTGTGTAAGTAACTATATCAACAACTAAACATTTGTATGGTTTAAATGTATTTATAGTCATAATTTATTACATTTTATTTGATATACTTGCAAAACAGACAGTCTAAGAATACCTATTTAATGTTGAAAAATTGTAATAAAAATAATAATTTTATTATTATTATCTCCCTCTATATATAAAATAAATGTAGAAAAAAAAAAGCACAAATCACTATCAACATTATCATTAGCATCGTCATAGCCATCATTGTCATCTGTAAAGTAGATACGTAGTTTGCACTTACATTACATGACGTACATGAGTCATAATTCGTTTAAAATAAATAAAAGTTGTTTGAGGGCGAAAAAAAAAGTTTTTATTTGTAAAAAAAAAAAAAAAATTAAAATTGTATCTGTGACACGACATGACATAAATATCTAAATGTTATTAACAACTACGTGCTAGAGAATTACGAAATTGTTATTATACTCGCAACGAGTATAATATTTTTTTATTTATTTTGCAAATATTTTTTAATTAATATTTTCTAACGTGCAGACAGATATTCAGGGGAAATATTAACAAACTGCAATTTCACCTATCTTAGTTTATAATTATATAACAAATAAACACTTTTAACTAAAGATTGTAGTTGCATTTTTTATATTTTTTTATATTTTGTTTTTTATTTCTTTAAATAAAACAATTTAAGAAAATTATATCCTTTATTTATATATTTTGTTTTTTATTTCTTTAAATAAAACAATTTAAGAAATTATGTAGTCAAAATATGACAAAATTTTCTATAGAAAATATGTAGTCAAAATATGACAAAATTTTCTATAGAAAATATGTAGTCAAAATATGACAAAATTTTCTATAGAAAATATGTAGTGAAAATATGACAAAATTTTCTATAGAAAATGTATTAAAAATATATGACAAAATTTTCTTTAGAAAATGTAGTCAAAATATAACAAAATTTTATATAAAAATATATGACAAAATTTTCTTTAGAAAATGTAGTCAAAATATATGACAAAATTTTCTATAGAAAATGTAGTCAAAATATATGACAAAATTTTCTATAGAAAATATCTAGTCAAAATATGACAAAATTTTCTATAGAAAATGTATTCAAAATATATGACAAAATTTTCTATAGAAAATGTAGTAAAAATATATGAAAAAATTTTCTATAGAAAATGTAGTCAAAATATATGACAAAATTTTCTATAGAAAATGTAGTCAAAATATGACAAAATAAATCCGTAGAAAATTTTGGATATGTCAAAGATTTTTATAGAATATGTAATCAAAATACTAAATTTTTGATGAAATTTTCAGAAGTTGTTTTGGATATTTTTTTAAATAAAAAACTTTTCTAAAGAATGTCCGACAGAATTATTTAATATTTGGACCCAAAGATATCAATGGTCTTCAGAAAATTGTTTTCAGCAGACAGACAACAGGACATAACTTAATAGACTCCACTCAATAAGGTCTCGGAATATAAAAACTTTCTAGGATCGGGAAATGATATTGAATAAATTACAAACAGAATGTAAAAAAAAAAATATATATACCCTTTTCAGGAAGATGAAGGATATAAAAATTTAATATAAACAAAAAAGAGGAAAAAATCTTGTAGGAAAACGTACCAAGTAGTAAAACAAACTTACCCTATACCACAATAATCCACGAAATAAAGTGCTCAAGAATCTTCTTATCAACTTAAACCAATTATTATATTCTTTACTTTGCTCTCGTCTTCCACTTGAATTATATTTTTAAAGTGCAAGAGGTCAGTTTTAATGTATGTATCAGTTTTGGGGGTAATTTATGTTGAAAATATTTCATGACTTGCCAAAGAGGATATAAGAAAATTCCAATTAGAGCTTTTGTTTATGACAAAAGGAAAGAATAAAACCCAAGTAATTTGTCTTGGCACTTCAGAATTTAACTACGGGAAATATTAATTAAGAAACGTAAATGAAATCCTTTAATAAAAATTTTTACTATTTAATTTATTTAGTTGGCACAAAAGAAAAACTATTAATGTTTAAAATAAATTAATACTCTTAATTTATGTTTGTTTTATAAATATTTCGTTTTTGTAAACAATATTTCTTTTCCTCTGCAAAGTAGAGATTGAAGCATGATTGATTTTAACAAATAAATCAACCGAACCAACTCTTTAAACACGTACGACTACATCATAAATGCCCAACAAACAATAAGATTTGAACAAGAATGATTAAAAACCTTTAAAAACATTATAAAACATATTGCAAATTAAACGAATATTCAAAAAAATATGCTCATTTTTTAAAACCTTTATTAAATTGTTTACTGGGTATGTTATATAAAAAGTTTTGTTATACGAAAATAGTTAGAAATTGATTTCAAATAAATTTTTCGTTTTTTTTTCTCTTTTCTCTCTCGAAAAGGAAATTGAATTTTTATTATTATTTTTATTTTTATTTATAGTTAAGTTGAGTTATTTTTCATACTTTCTTTTTTGCGTTTACACATAAAATTCAATTTAGCTTTTATGTAAAAAGAACAAACTATAAAAATATATTTAAATAAATAAAATGTAAATATTTTTAAAATAAATACAAATCAATTTATAAGCGGAAAAATAATATGAAATTTTACTAAAGTTAGCCGAACTGTGGTAACGCAGCAACAGAATTTCTCGATTTAAAGAAAAATTCAAAGAACAACAGCACATGGTCAGATTTATGAGAATAATAGTCTCTGAAAATGTCTGAATTTTCTTTAGGGAAGTAACAAAAATTTTCAAAACTTTCTATAGGAAAAGCACTTAGCTTAACACTTTCTAAAGTGAAAAATTTTCTATGGAAAATGTAGTCAAAAAGTGAAAAATTTTCTATAGAAAATGTAGTAAAAAATTAAAAACTTTTAGTCAAAATATGACAAAATTTTCAAAATATGACAAAATTTTCTATAGAAAATATGTAGTCAAAATATGACAAAATTTTCTATAGAAAATATGTAGTCAAAATATGACAAAATTTTCTATAGAAAATATGTAGTCAAAATATGACAAAATTTTCTATAGAAAATATGTAGTCAAAATATGATAAAATTTTCTATAGAAAATATAGTCAAAACATATGACAAAATTTTCTATAGAAAATGTAGTCATAATATGATTAAATTTTCTATAGAAAATGTAGTCAAAATATGACAAAATGACAAGAAAATAGAAAATGTAGTCAAAATATGACAAAATATTTTTATTTCCTATTGTTGTTAAAATACTTTCAAAATTTGATAAAATTTTCTAAGGAAAATATTGGCAAAATTTTACTGCATTTTCCCTCTGTCTTTAGTTGATTGATTATTGATTTAAAATTATCCCAATGAAAACTAATTTTCCTTATTTATTACTGCCTAAAAACTTAAAAAATCGCCATATTAAACCTTATATTCCCACATAAAACTTCTAAAAAGTTTAAACTTAAAGTTTTTTGCTGCAAAACAGGATATGAACAATGAAAAGAACATTGTTATAAAAACCACCGATCAATATCATTTGACGTTTTACATTAAAATTGAATCTGTTGTAAGTAGTCACTCCTCAAACATGTGTTACCACCTACAACTACTACTACTACTGACTCATGTCCTTAAAACGACAAATTCCGCAAGCCAGCAGAAAAAAAACACTTGAAACCAATTGCAAAAGTTTCAGTTCAATAGAATGTTAAAATTTGTATTTATTATTTCTTTCGTCGTAAAATTTTTTAAGCGAGTAGTAGTACATATTTTGCCTGAAACAAAAAAAAAATGGAGGTGTTTACAAAACGATAACTTTTAACATGTTAAAACCCCCCTCGGAAAGGAATACAATTACAAATGTTCTGACAAACTAACATAGATACCCAAACACACTGACATTACATAGTGACACTTATAAACCGCTAGTGTTACTAAATATATTGGGTTTCTAGATAAATTACTGTCTTTAATAAGGGAAGAAACAAATTTAATTCTAACAATCCTTTTTTATAGGAATATTTTTTTAAAAAGCTTTTTTAAATGAAATATATTGTGACCAAAAACTTTCACTTACCCCCAATATATTTTTTTCGGTTTTTTTGTTCTATAGCTAAATTCCGTTACATGAAAATGAACAACATTCAAATCCACATACAAATACCTCGAAGCCATCAATTTGGTTGTTTTTCCTTTTTTCTGTCCATTTTTTCCAGCGAAAAGAACACAATTTTATATAATAGAAAGTGTATGTTAAGAAAAAATGCTTAAAATATTTGTTAATTTAAGTATTTTCTTGTAACAGATTGTTACAGTTTCAGTAACAAAATATTTCATTGTTTTTTGAATTTTAAAAAGATAAAATTAACATAGTGATACGAAGGATTTAAACAATATGAGACGTTTTATTTTTTAGGCTAGCAATATGTCACAAAGATTTATTTGGAGGATCAGTATATATTTAAAATTTTATTCAAATATTTGGTGGAATTCAAAGCAAAAGAAAAATGAAATAAGTTTAAGGAAATCGTTTGAAATAAAATAATAACGAGTTTTAAATTTTCTTGTAAATATTGAATTTTTTTAATTGTTATTTATTTTTTTAAAAATTTGTTTATATACAACTCTATGGTATGCATGTATATTCTGGAACCTTATAGATAGCGGAGTCGTTTTAGTCATGTCCGTCTGTCTGTCTGTGTTCGACATCTGCAGTGTTGGCCTTATTTCACGGTGGTCCTTTTCAACCACTGGGTGAGCTTCTGTGACGGCTCACCACCACCCTAATTGTGCTTCTTACACGCCGGTGGCAATTTCCGTATATAGAATTCCCGGCATATGTGTACGTTGCTCAAGTATTTCAGCTATCTAATCTCTGACCATTGTTGACCCGTTACTTAACTTCCGAGAAGCAAAAATATCGCTTCCGTTAAGAACCACTCAGATGGAATGGCAACTACAGTCGTAACTGGTAGACCGATGTAAGAATCCATCAAATATGCCGAAGACATTGTTCTTACTCACACAGTTCTCCCTGAACATACCTGAACAAGGAAGGAAAATTTAATGGTATAACTTGTATCTTATCTTTCATTCATCAATATTCAACCTTGCACACATCTTATTCATCCGACACACTCAATCTAGTTATAAGAGCTGCCAAGACCCGTCACTCTTCTGTGAAGTATCTTTTCTCAGAAAACTGGACAAGAAAAGAAAATTCACTGGTATCACTTGTATAAGATACCTTTTCTCATTCATCTGACACACATTCACAGAGAACAACATCCGATACAGTCATTCTTGGTATATTAGCTGACAGGATTCGTATACCCTTTCATAACACCAACTCAACGCTTATTACCACAGTCACTTCTCTGTGGAGTATCTGGTGTCATTGGGCAACATAGCCGAACTTCTCCCGAAAAATAGTCTTTAACGTGCAATAGGCTTTTAGCAGCAACTCACTCTTCTCGCGAGTTTGGGTTTAAAGCCACCACATGATTTCCAAAAGAACATCAATCAACTGTTTCAGACAGAACATAGCCATGCGGGCAACTGGCCATCCGACCCCATGCTAAATTTGCCATTACCAGCACTTCAAGGTAACATACCATCTCGATTATATATGTGGAAATCAATTCTCAGAAGACCCTAGATATCTTCAATAACTCTATTACACAAAATTGGTCCATTAATAATGGAGATATGAACAAAAATTCGAGAAAATTATAAACAAACAACAACAACTCTCGTAATAATACAATAAATTTTGTTGCTGTTTATAAAAACAAAGCATAGAAATATGTTTCGTTTGTTTTAATTGATCTGAAACATGAAATTATGCATTTAGGCCGCGAAATAAATGGAAACCTATAAAACAAGTTTTTTGGTACTTTTTCGCTTTTCAAAAGGTACTTTTTAAATTTTCTATGACATTGAACATGGAAACTTGAAAATAATCCTGTAGAGCACGAGGTATGGTAGAACCTATAAAAAGGAACTCTTTGTTACCTTACGTTCTTCAAAACTAGGCATGTAAAGCATAGTAAGGCAAAGAGTAAACAATTTGCTCTCTGACTGGTTATGTTTGTTTTCTATACGTGTTACGAGCGAAAGAAAGAGTACAAAAGAGCACCTAGAGGCCTAGGTGTATTTCTTCGGATATATGTACATCCTCCTTTCAAATAACTAACTAAAGTTTAAGTATGAGAAAGAGAGAAAGTAAGATTTGTTTTCGTTCTTCAAATGGTTCTTTCTTAATCTTCCATAATATTGACCTAGAAACATCAAACTAACCATGTGTAGCCAGGAGCAAGTGAAAACCTATAAAAATTAAATTTTCGGTACTTTTTTAATTCTCAATTTTTGAAAAAATATCTCATTCAAAAATTTATTAAAATTTATCTTTTAATAAAAAATTTTGAAGAATTTCGTTCAAAAATATCGAAAATCTCATATTTTAAGGAAAGCATTTAAAAATTTTTATTTTTAGAGAAAATAAATCTCAATATTTCAGTTTTATAGAAAACTTTATAATTGAATTTCCTTTTTCTAGAAAAAGTTTAAAAATTGCTTGTTTTCCATGAAAAATTTTCAAAAATTCTTATTATTTCTTATTGGAAATTTCTTCCATTTGCAGAACATTTTTGAACAAATATCTCTTTTATAGAACATTTTCGAAAAAAAATTACAAACGTTTTTAAATTTTCATTCTATATTAAATATGTTTCTCTTTAAAAAATTTTTTAAAAATTTATGTTTTTTAAATTATCTTTTAATAAGTTTTTACTTTTTAAACCTTTTTGGTTTCAATCTTCTTATTGGAATTTTTTGATGTTATTTCCCAAACTTATTAAGAATATAATCTACATTATGTTGAATTCATTAATTTTTCTCATTAGAATCTATTCAATCATAATTAATTTCTTTCGCTATTCTTTTTAATATACTTAAGAAATGCAAATCAGTCAATTTATTATCAATCATGAAATTATTTTACAACTGAATAATATTTAAACTGCTGGTGTTCAGTCAGTACTTGGTTTTTATTTTATTATCTTACTATTTATCACTAATAAATTGTAACCCTCAAAAAAACCAAACAAGTGAGCATTTGTTTAGTTAACTAAGCATCTAATATGGAAAACAACCATAAGGTACAGTGGCAGGCAAAAAAGTGTACAAAATGAAACAAGTATAGATGGGCATGGTCGATCATATGATACTCTTAAAAATTGCGAACTGTAGCGTGCACACAATCATTACATGGACACACAGACGGACAGACGCACGAACGAACGAACGGACGGACATAGATACTGAGCCGATGGGTATACTTTAATGTGGGTGTAGGATCAATATTCTAGGGTGTTACAAATATCACCACAAATGCGTATTACCCTGCCCATTAAAGTGGTGAAGGATATAAAAATTTATATTCAAAATGAATGAAAAAGGATTAAACTACAAGTTGTTTCATTCATTTTATTCTTTGAACAAATTTTGTTACTCACTGTTGACACCCATGTATTTTATGGGAATAGCATGTGCATTTATAGTATAACAATACATATTATTTGTTATATCTACAATATGCAAAGTTAATAATGAATTCTAGAATATGTGAGGAAGCAGTGATTCTTAAACATGAGAATTTTTCAGCCCAAACTGAACATAGACACAAAATTCTTTAAATACAAAAAAAACTGAAGCAAAGAAATAATGTCTTTTTAAAAATAATCAAGAAAATTAGTTTATTAAATGATTGGGAATCTCTGTACTCTAATCAGAATATATTTTCCAGTTGCAAATATTTAAAAGAATGTATTGTTTAAATATATTATTATAGTATTCAGCTAAAAGCTGTAATATTATTTCTTTAAATTTCTGAACAACATAGCGTGTAAAGGAATTTCATGTGCTATATACATATATGTATGTATGCATATCATTTTAACTTTTAGTACAACATTACTAGCTAGAGGGTCAGCTTCTTAAACATTCATGTTATGCACTTATACACAAATACATACATGTTTAATGAAATACACACATACACATTTAACAACATATATAAGAGTATATTAAGTTAAACCCATTTAAAGAAAATCAAAATTATATAGAAACATTCTCTGTCTTTAGAAAATCTAAGAAAAACATTATTTTTTTTCAATCAATTATCTTTGAGAAATCTTTTAGAATATTTTTCTTTCTATACAAAAAAAAAACTTCTCTTTTTACAGAAATGTTTTGGAAAATGTTCCTTTTTAAAAATTTGAAAAATTTAATTTTTTGTTATAGAATTATTTTTGGAAATATATTTTTATAGAGAATTTTCGGAATTTTTTAAAGAAAATTTTCGCGATATTTCTGTTTTTATAGATAATTTTTGAAAAATTCTCTTACAAATATTTTTTTGGAAAATTTTCATTTTTAAAAATGTTTTAAAAATTATAAAATTGCCGGAATTTTCCTTTTTATAGAATATTTTTCTTTTTAAGAAAACTTTCGAGAAATTTCTTTCTTTATAGCGAATTTTTGCAATTTTTTTCATTTTTATAAAAAATTTTTGGAAAATTTCGCTTTTTATAAAAAATAAAATAAAAATTATAGAACAATTTTGAAAATTTAAATTTTTTTATACAATATGTTTGGAAAATTTTTCTTTTTATAGCAAATTTTTTGGAAATTTATTTTTTTATATAAATTTTTGGAAAATTTATGTTTTTATAGAAAATTTTTCGGAAAATTTATATTTTTATAGAAAATTTCCGGAAAATTTATATTTTTATAGAAAATTTCCGGAAAATTTATATTTTTATAGAAAATTTCCGGAAAATTTATATTTTTATATAAAATTTTCGGAAAATGTATAATTTTATAGAATTTTTTTGGAAAATTTATATTTTTATAGAAATTTTTTGGAAAATTTATATTTTTATTGAAAATTTTTCGGAAAATTTATATTTTTATAGAAAATTTTTCGGAAAATTTATACTTTTATAGAAAATTTTTCGGAAAATTTATATTTTTATAGAAAATTTTTCGGAAAATTTATATTTTTATAGAAAATTTTTCGGAAAATTTATATTTTTATAGAAAATTTTTCGGAAAATTTATATTTTTATAGAAAATTTTCGGAAAATTTATATTTTTATAGAAAATTTTTGGAAAATTTATATTTTTATAGAAAGTTTTTGGAAAATTTATATTTTTATAGAAAGTTTTTGGAAAATTTATATTTTTATAGAAAACTTTCGGAAAAAATTATATTTTTATAGAAAATTTTCGGAAAATTTATATTTTTATAGAAATTTTTCGGAAAATTTATATTTTTATAGAAATTTTTCGGAAAATTTATATTTTTATAGAAATTTTTCGGAAAATTTATATTTTTATAGAAATAATTCGGAAAATTTATATTTTTATAGAAATTATTCGGAAAATTTATATTTTTATAGAAATTATTAGGAAAATTTATATTTTTATAGAAATTATTCGGAAAATTTATATTTTTATAGAAATTATTCGGAAAATTTATATTTTTAAAGAAATTTTTCGGAAAATTTATATTTTTATAGAAAATTTTCGGAAAAGTTATATTTTTATAGAAAATTTTCGGAAAAGTTATATTTTTATAGAAAATTTTCGGAAAAGTTCTATTTTATAAAAAATTTTTGAAAAAGTTTTCAGAAGTTTTGTAATTTTTTTCATTAAAAATTTTTTTAAAAAAGTTAACTTTTTATAAAAAATTATTAATTTTTTACTAAGATTTTTGGAAATTTTCTCATTTTATACAACATTTTTGAAAAATGTCTCTTTTAATACAATATTTTCGGATAAATTCTTTTATTTAACAAAAATTTCTCATTTTATACAACATTTTTGAAAAATTTCTCATTTTATACAATAGTTTTGGAAAATGTCTCTTTTAGTACATTATTTTCGGATAAATTCTTTTTTTTTAAATTTAATTTTTGTTTATTTTAATTCAATTTTTTATAAACAATTTTCAAAAAAAGTTCTCTTCTAAGAAAAAATTTTATGAAAATGTATATTTCAATAGAATTTTTCTTTTTCTTTTATTCCATACACCACTATAGTGGCGAGGATATTATGCGTTTGTGCTGATGTTTGTAACACCCACAAATATTGATCATACACCCACATTAAAGTATATCAATTAACTCAGAATCGCTATTAGAGTCGATTAAGCTATGTCCGTCCGTCAGTCTGTCTGAGCATGCATAACTTGTGCGCACGCTACAGGTTGCAATTTTCAAGATATATTGTGATCTTATGATCCAAGTACGAATGCTATTGAAAATGGTCGCCTAGCCTCGATACAACCGTACCCCGTAGGGCTCATAACTACGTTAAATGTTCCATAATGTCAACAGAGATCGGCAAAACTTACTTTTATAGAAATTCAAGCGAAATTACCAATTTTTGTAATTATTGGACATCCTTTGATCCTAGCCAAACTTCCCTTTAGAAAATGACTTGAAAATCTAAATTTACTAATAAAACGATTGCAATCTACTTAGATAACTTTGAAGTAGACATAAATTTGTCTACGAATATTAATATGTCCTTATTTCCCGAACAGGCCATACCACCTCTTGCCCTCAAATTAGTCTTTTTGTAAAAAATCTCTTTTTTTTGGCAACAATAAGTAAAAATATTGCAGAATTTAGTTAAAAAGAGAATTAATGCTTTATTTTTTAAAAAGTAATTCATATTTTTAACATATTAGACTATACATTCTTACTTGTTTAAATTTTGATTTAATTTTCCAAAATTTTTAATGGATAATATTTAAAAATGCGAAAAAATGGAACAATTGTATTTCTTTATAAAAACTGAAATTATTTTTTTGATATTTAGTGTCACCCTATTTTTGTTAACAATAACATATAGACACCTGTAAAATTTCTCTTTAACAATCATAAAAATGAGGTTAAAATAAAAATGGACAATAGCACTTTTTATGGCACATTTTTTTTAATATGTAATAATGCTACCTACCACACTACATATGAACTTACCAATATATGTATGTATGTCCATAGAATTTCATGTTCAATGAAATATGTTGTAAATCTGAAAAACAAAAGAAAATCATTTAACTTTGATTTCTATTGTATAAAACTTAATATTCTATAAAATATGTTATTGATAAGTTTAATGTTGAACAATAGAAATTCTGGCTAAATATGCCGGTCATTGGAAATTGCTCATACGTATTATTACTCATACGCCATGTATGTATATTAAAACATTCATTGTTTTTCATAAATATTAAGATTTCACATTATAGGATTTGCAGTTAAAACTTTGAGAGTTCTTTACTTAAAACTGTCTACATCAGTAAGCTACTTTTTATTTATACTATAAAAACATATCATACCCAAGTAAATTACATTTCTCATGAAATCACCCATACCTGACAACCACAATGAATGGTCATTGCTTGATTATACATAACAAAAATGAACATTAAAGGAAATTCATTTACAAAAAGGTAAGAAAAACCTGCTAACTGAACATTCAACTCTGAGCATTAATACTTAGAAAAGAAACTTAAAGTGACTAATACAGACATTCTATAACTACTTACTACACATACTTATTCTTTTATATTTATAGGTGATATCTTTCTTTGCCTTTATTTAATATGTAAAATAATGTAATAAGAGGAAATACAAATATATTTATTAAAGTGCACATGTATGTAGATATTTTCTTTTGATATAACATTTTACTTGTATACTCTAAAACTTTGTCTGTAACACAAAACCAAACAGGTAATAGAAAATAAATATTAGAACTAAAATCAACATTAGCAGAGAAAAATTATATGTTAAAGAAATTTTTTTTACAAAGGTAAAGGAAAAAAGTAAGTAAATTGTAATATAAACCACAATATACACTTCAAAGTTAAACCGAAAAGAAACAGTTTTGGGTTTTACAGGGTGTTTTTTTTATTCCAGCAGGATTTGAAGGACAAGTTTTCCTCATTAAGAAAAAAGTGGTCAATATATATTTCTTGGAACTTATATCAAGAAAATTTTCTGTATAGAAATCTTTTGGTAATTCGTCTTTTTAATAAAAATATTTTTAAAAATTTCTTTTTTTAGAAAATATTTCAAAATTTATCTTTTTGAAAATTTATTTTTTCAATCTTTAAACTTGATTAAATAATTTTTTTATATAAAATTTCTCTTTTTTAAAAACAATTTTGAAAAATGTATCTTTTTATAGAAGAATTAATTTTTTTTTTAGAAAAACTTCGATAAATTCCTCTGTTTTATAGAAAAATTTTAATTAGAACAATTTAGGAAAATTTCTCTTTTCATATAAAAAATTGGGAAAACGTCTCTTGTTTTAGAAAATTTTCGAAAAATTTGTCTTTATTTCGGAAAATTTTAGAAAACATTTCTTTCATAGAAAAATATTAGAAACTTCTCTTTTTATATACAATGTTCGGAAAATTTATATTTTTATAGAAAAATTTTGGAAAATTTCTTTTTCTTCGAAACATTTATTATTCTCTACACCCCTTTAGTGGGGAGGATATATTTGTTTTATGCTGATGCTTGTAACGCACAATAATATTGGTCCTATACCCACCTTAAAGTATACCAATCGGATTAGAATCATTTTCTGAGTCAATTTAGCTGTGTCCATCCGTCTGTCCGTCCATGTAAACCTTGTAATCAAACTATAGGTCGTAATTTTGAAGATAATTCAATGAAATTTATTGTATGAGCATCTATTGTTCTAGGGACCAAGCCTATTGAAAATAGTTAAGATCGGTCCTCCATTCCACCTAGCCCCCTTACAACTGAACCCCCTCATTGGGCTTATAAACCTTATAATCAAACTACGGGTCGCAATTTTGGAGATAATTTAATGAAATTTGACACATGATATTCTATGGTACAGGAGACGAGGCCTGTTGAAAATGATTAATATCTGTCCATTATTTCACCTAGCCCCCTTACAACTGAACCCCCCGAATAGGGCTTTTAAATTCACAATAATGTTTAATATACTCGTATCTCAACATAAAGCTTCAAAACCAAGTTCTATACTAGCCTTGATGACCTTCATGAACTCTATATTTATAGGGCTTCATTTGACCCTATAACCTATAAAATGCCACCTTCAAAATTTGACTTAAATGTCCACAGTTTTATTCAACAATATATGGCTTAAGTAGGTATATCTGAGGTAAAGTACAATTCAACTTAAATGTTTTATTATGAAAACTAAATCACATTTTATTTCTGTAATAGGTGTATATTACATATAGCCTCGTCCGACTATGATTTCATACTTGTTTCTTTATAAACCAGTTTCTGAAAATGTCTCCTTTTATAAAAAAAATATTTTTAAAGAATATATTCAGGAAATTCTTTTAATAAAACAATTTTTTTAAATTATAAAAAAATTCTCTTTTCATCGAAAAATTTCGGAAAAAAATTTCTTTTTATAAAAAATTGTCGAAAAATTTCTCTTCCTATACAAATTTTTTGAATTTTTATATTTTTAATGGAAAACATTTTTCTTTTTACGAGAATTAAAAAGGGAAATGTCATCTAAGTATTATCAAAATATTTATTTTTTAAGAAAATTTTCTGGAAATTCTACTTTTTATAGAAAAATTGTTCTTCTTATTCTTGAAAAAATTCAATTCTCTTTTTATACAAAATTGTCGAATAATTTCTCTTCCTATAAAAATTTTTTTGAATTTTTTCTTTTTCAATGGAAAAAATTTTGAAATTTCCTTTTTATAGAATATTTTTGAAAATTTTACTTTTTATAGAAAAAATTTGGAAAATTTTTCATTTAGAAAATGTTATCCATGAAGAACAAAATTCTCTCTTTTTTATAGAAATATTCTCTCTTTCCTTTAAAATAAAAAAATTTCGTGAGAAATTCTTTTAAAATTTCCGTTTTATAAGAAAATGCTTCTCTTTTTGTAGAAAATTGTAATTTTCTAGAAAATAAGAAAAGTTTTCCTTAGATTTTTATAATTTACACTTTTATAATTTCTTTAAAAGAAAATTTTTTAAAAATTCTAATTTAAAGAAATTTTTTAAAAATGATTTTTCAACGATTTTTTTTACATTCAATTTAAATATTTTTTTTTTAATTTCTCTCTTTTTATCAAAATTTTCTCTCTTTCCTTTATAATAAAAAAAATCGAGAGAAAATTTCCGTATTAATTGAAAATGTTTCTCTGTTTTACCAAAAATGTTCCTTTTTTATACAACATTATTTTATTTCATATAGAAAATTATCGAAAATTCACCTTTCCTACAGAAAATTTTTTTTTCTTAAAGAAAATTTTCGATAAATCTCTAATTTTTCATAGAAAATGTTGAGAAATGTATCTCTTTTAAAAACTCGGAAAAAAATTCTCTTCTTAAAAAAAGTGTATTATTTTATAAGAAATTTTTAAATTACAATTTATATTTTTTTAAAACAAATATTTGTATTATTTCGATTTTATTCAATTTTTCTTAAAATTTTTTAAAACTCCTATAAAATTTTCTTAAAATTACATTTTAAATAAAAGAAATCATAAAAAATCTTTAGGGACTTATAAAAGATTTTCTCCAAAATGTTCTTATTTTATACCAAAAATTGAAAACCTTACTCACAAGAATTTATTTAAAAATAAATATTTTCTTTTAAATTGCTCGTCTATCAGTTTTCTTTATATAAAACCAATTAGTAGTGTAATCATAAAGTTAATGATATAGAATGAAACTGATATTGACATTAAAATTAATTTTTATTACAGTCAATTTACCAAAAATTGTCCATTTGCATACATATGTTCGTATCTAGAGAAGAATTTAGAATTCTGTGTGAAGCTTTAAAATAACTATTTAGTATAAAATTATTATTGCAACCCATTTAAAATTGATTATAATAATGCCACAAAATATATATAATAAAAAGTAACAACATTTCAAAATGTTGTTGAATATGATACAATAAAAATTCTCCAAAGCAAGAACAGTGTCTCAAGGTCTGAAGATGTAAATTAGAAAAAATTTTTAGTAAAAAAAAAAAAAGATTTTGTTGTTAAAAATATTTACTTTTTTTCTAAAGCTAATGACTTGAGGTTTTTATAGAATTCTTTTAAAGTAAATTTTTTAATTTCTTCTTTATTTGTTTTGAAGATATAAAAACTAGACAAAAATTTGTGAAATTAAAACGTGAGGTGTTTTATAAGGTTGTTAAATTTTTGATTTTTTTTTTCGCAGTATTATTGATTAATATTTATATTCATTATTCATTTAATATTGAATTTAGTCAACTGTAAAATAAACATATTATTAGCAAACACCCTTATCAAGTTTATTGACATTATACACAAATATCTGGCAAATTATTAATCTAACCACGTTCGATGTGTAAAGGCAAATGTTTATACATATTTTCTTTCTTTTTTTAGTTGTTCTTACATGGTTTAGATTACAGTCATTGTTGAAAACAATATTAGAAATTCCTTTCATTAAGACGAGAGCAGAAAAACTCAACTCTCTGGAGGGAATTTGTGGTTCATTAAATTTTATGTGTATGAAGACAACTTACAAACAGATACCTTTACTTTACACATATGTTTACATTTACGTTTATTTTACCTATGAAAATATGTATCAAATATTCGTGCATAGATTTTCTTTCTAACAAATTCTTACTAAAACTTATTCAAATGAAAATTTGTCGAAGACAGTAAAATAAGCCGAGTCTAGAAAACATGGCTGTTGACAAAAGATTTCTTTAGGTTTTATCTTTGCCATCTTTTTATAACTGTTAAGGGAAATAAAGTTTCAAGTGTTTAAATACTCTAAGGAATTTTGTGTTAATACTACCAAGATCCCCTCTACACATACGATTAAAAATTACAAGTGGTTCATATTTTTTTTCATCCTTTCTTGGCTAAAGTCTTTGGGTATTTTTTTATGTGTGTTTTATTAAAGTGTTTGAAGAAAAGGCTATTTGTGTGTGAATTGTAAAGCTGTTTAGATAAATCCACTCAAATCCCAAAAGCATGCCAATTATTTATAAATATTTGTGTTAAACATTGTTATATAATGATGTGCTAAATTTATTTGCAAAGTTCTTTAGTAAGTTTTTTTATCGATTCCAACATATAGAGGAAATCCTGCGAAAGATTTAATGGGGATACAAATAATTTAAAAAATACAATGAATAAGGTCTTTCTTTAATTTTAAATAGCAACTAAATAGCTAACTTACTAACTCAATAACTAACTAACTAACTAACTAACTAACTAACTAACTAACTAACTAACTAACTAACTCAATAACTAACTCAATAACTAACTAACTAACTAACTAACTAACTAACTAACTAACTAACTAACTAACTAACTGACTAACTAACTAACTAACTAACTAACTAACTAACTAACTAACTAACTAACTAACTAACTAACTAACTAACTAACTAACTAACTAACTAACTAACTAACTAACTTACTAACTAACTAACTAACTAACTAACTAACTAACTAACTAACCAACTAACTAACTAGCATAGGCTCTCTAGGCAACAGCACCTAAAGACATATTTAATTGTCCGAAATACTCAACAAAATGGATCAGGATCCCTCTTTTATGAACCGATCAATCCAAAGTCAATAAATTCCAATAATTGCCCCGATAATTAGTTTCGTAGCATTTATCAATATATCCTATTGAGATGGCAACATCACCGAAGAACTTCCCCGAAGCGTAAAAAGGCATATTAAAGCTGTACTGCTCTTCAAAATATGGAGGTCTCTTCGATCTTTCAGCTATTTTCGCATCAGTTCTATTCCCATGATCATAAAGATTACTCTGCGGGATGACAGGCAACCATTGAATACTAACCTAACAATTCCCCTGTATATATACCTGCGTCCAACTATGCTGGATTCAGGAATCTAGCATATACTGCTTTGTACACAAACCTGTTCGAAGAGAAAATTATCCAACCTATTAGTTATAGGATATATCAGTCCTTAAACCAAAATTCTCTTCTCGCGATTTTGGGTATTATACCAGATTATCTGGTGCTCTGGTTAGACCCCATGCCTAATTATTCCAAGGCGAAGCCGAGGATACTTTTCAACAGTTTAAAGTCTCGGCAGACTAGAGGTAGCACCTCTGTTTCCCGGGATAGCAATAAAACCAAGGTTGAGATTTCACCAAGGTAACATGCCCCCTGGGGGAGGAAGGGCAGACAGACGGACATGGCTTAATAGACTCAGAAAATGAGTCTGATACGGTTGGTATATTAAATAAAGAACAATTAATTCTAAACATAAGCGCTAATATCTTCGTATGCTCTTCTCGTATACACATAGGTCTGGATGACTCATTTGGTGACATCCTAGGAGTAAATGTTTAGTTAGCATGACATTATGTTCCTTGACTGGTAGAAATTGTAGAGTGATATCAAAGAAAACTCATTATATCCTTTTTTAACTAAAACTCAAAATAATTTTTAATAACTTTTTACTACACTTATAACAACGACTCTTAAAAATCACCATTAAACTTTGAGAACTTTTTCTTTAAAGCAATATAAAATGCTGAACACCTCTCAAACACGACACGACAACAGCAAACAAGTAAAATGAGAAAAACACACCAGTCACACATTTATACTTATAAAGTAATAACTGTAATTTAGAATCATCTCAATCACTCGCAAGCAAACATACATGCATGAAACACAATGAATGAAAAATAAAATCTGCCAAAAGAAACAAGTCAAAGAAATATGTATAAAAACTTTGTGGCATTAGGATAATGCCTACATTATAAATTGACAAATGGTTAAGTTTTGAATTTATTTTTCAACAGCAGTAAGTTTGATTTAGAAAAAAATTAAAAAAAAAATAATTGGAGTCATCCTATTATACCAGCAAAAAATCAACACAAAGTATTCAAGAAACTTTGTTTTCTGTTGTTGTCATTAAGTAACAACAAATACTTGCCTTACCCTCCATCTCTTTTTAAGACATTATACCCCTTTTTCTTTTTAAGAATCTAAGACTTACATTTTATCAAGTTTAACATACTTTGTTAGTAAGCTACGGCCCTTGCCTTTAGAATCACCGGAATATTTCCACAAATTTTTGAAGACGTTTTTGATGGAACAAAAACATACATATATACTCATACCTGATCATGAAAGACAAAATTATTATCATCATCATCAACGCCGACAGCGGCAATGAGGTGTTTGTTATGAAATTACTTATTATAATAAAGCTTTAATGTAAAAAATTACAAAATACAACTGTGTTTCCCTCAATGTAAAAGTTATAATTATATCCTACACCACTATAGTGGGAAGGGTGTTATAAGTTTGTGCTGATGTTTGTAAAACGTTGAAACCCTGGACCTACATCCAAAACCTTTAATTATAATAAATGGCTCATAATCACCTTTTGAGTCGATTTAGATATATCTGTCTGTCTGTCTGTCTATCTATCTATCTATCTATCTATCTATCTATCTATCTATCTATCTATCTATCTATCTATCTATCTATCTATCTATTTATCTATTTATCTATTTATCTATCTATCTA
>NC_060953.1:49373379-49380606 GCF_022045245.1 Lucilia cuprina | reverse complement strand
TCTATCTATCTATCTATCTATCTATCTATCTATCTATCTATCTAACTATCTATCTATCTATATATCTATCTATCTATCTATCTATCTATCTATCTATCTATCTATCTAACTACTGATCTTAATTTTCAAGATAATTCAAGAAAGTATACTAAACAGCTCAGAATCATTTTCGGTTTAGCTATGTCTGTCTGTCCTTCTGATAATTTCAAGATAATTTGATGAAATTTGGCACATATTCTTTTTAATCTCATAACTATGTTAAATGTCCTATGTAAGTCAAAAAAAAATCGGCAAAACTTAGGTTTTTATAAGACTTTATGATACTGCGTGATTGGACCTTATTTGAACCTATTGTCCATACCAAGTCCCCTTCAAAAAATTACATGTTAGTTTTTTATAACATTTTTGTAAAATGTAGCTTTTTCACATAGAAAAACAAATATTTTATTTATAGAAAATTTTGAAAAAAAATTGTTTTATTTACAGAAATTTTTCAGAGATTTTCTCTTTTATTTATAGAAAATTTTGGAAAAATTTGTCTTTAACTTTCAGAAAAGTCTTTTTTTAAATGTCTATAAATAAAAAGGGAAGGGAAATCATTTTTAGAAATTTTTTGTGAAATTTTAACTGTAGAAAATTTTTGAAAAATGTTTCATTTATTTCAAGAAAATTTTTTTTAATTTATAGAAAATTCACTTTTTATAGAAATTTTTTGAAAAATTTTCTTTTTTCGTGGAATATTTTCAGACAGTTTTTACTTTTTATAAAATCAATAGGAAAATTTAATTTTCTATAGAAAACATCCGAAAATTTTCTCTTTTTATTGAAAAGACAAGAAAATTTATTTTTATAAAAAAATTTGCTAAAAATTTACATTTTCATAGAAAATTTTACTTTCTAAAGAAAATTTTTGAAAAATAATTATTCTTATATAAATTACTTTTTAATAATTTTCATAAAATTTCCCTTTTATAATATTTTTGAATAAATTCTCTTTATATAGAAAGGAAGAAATTTCTTTTTATAAGAAAATTTTCCTTTTTAAAGAAAATTTTTCTTTTTATAGGAAATTTTCCATTTTTAGAAAATGTCCCTTTTTATAAAAATATTCCCTTTTTATATAAAATTTTCCTTATTATAGACAAATTTGGATTTTCTAGGCAATTTTTGAATAACATCTCTTTTTATAGAATATTTTCGGAAATTTTCTCTCTTTATAAAAGACTTTCCGAAATTTTCTCTTTTTATAGAAAATTTTCCGAAATTTTCTCTTTTTATAGAAAATTTTCCGAAGTTTTCTCTTTTTATAGAAAATTTTCCGAAGTTTTCTCTTTTTATAGAAAATTTTCCGAAATTTTCTCTTTTTATAGAAAATTTTCCGAAATTTTCTCTTTTTATAGAAAATTTTCCGAAATTTTCTCTTTTTATAGAAAATTTTCCGAAATTTTCTCTTTTTATAGAAAATTTTCCGAAATTTTCTCTTTTTATAGAAAATTTTCCGAAATTTTCTCTTTTTATAAAAAATATAATATATATTTTAATAGAAAAAAATTATTTTTTTAGAAATTTTAATTTTTTTAGGAAATTTAAATTTTTTAGAAATCTTCACTTTTTTAATTTTTCCATAGTTTTCTCCTTTTATAAAAATTTTTCAGAATTTTTTTTTATGGAAATTTGTATCTTTATTTAAAAAAAAAATTCTAAAATTTCTTCTTTATATAGAAATATTTGGTAAATTTTCTCATTTTATAGAAAATTTTAGGATAATTTTTTTTTTTATAGAAAATTTCAAAAAATTTTAAAAGAAAAAATAACTTTTTGTAGAAATTTTCTTAGACATTTTTTACACGATTGTTTTTTTTTTAATTTTCAAAAAATTTTTAATTTTATTAAAAATTTACCATTTTTATAAAACACTCTATTTGTATGTAGGTGTACATTTATAATTAAGTACTTAATTTTTTATCTTAAACGTTTTTTACGACAAGTGTCATTTAGTGCTTGAGAGCCAAGAAATTGAGATGTCTAAAAAAAAGGAAGAAATGAAGTGAATCTTAGGAATTATACATCTTAATGTATGTGTTATTGTTTGAAAATTTTGTTTTCATATGTTTTTATTTGTATTTTAATATCCATTAATGACGTAGAAAATATGCAGCTGAGCTTTTTTATAGTAGAGTAGTATTAAAAGATCTTTTTGTTTAAGTACAAAAACTGGTTCGACTGTTGTGCGGGCTACCTTAATGTAAATACATTTCAAATGTATAATTTATACATTTTATTTCCCTGTCACTTTACATATTTTTAGTTATAAACATTTAACTCACACGAGTTTATTTCTTTTCAACATTTCTCTGTATGATGGTATATCTTGTTTCCGGAAGATTTCATAATTGAATTCGAAATATACAAATGAAATTTCATGGAAAATCAGGTACATATGTACAGGAAATTAAAATCAAAACGGAAAAATCTAATTGATGTTTATATAGAAATATAATAAACATGTTGCAAAAGAAATTATTGATTATCAAGGCAACTAAGTTTATATTAATTAAAAAATTAAATTGTTTTAATTAGTTTTCAATAATTTTACTATTTTACTTTAAAAACATATATTTTTTGTTTAATTTTAATTAAAACAAATATTAAATCCCATAAAATCCACCCTCTGGTTCATGTCCATTAATCTCTATAATTACCCTGAATATCTGTATGATATCTATAGCAATCATTTCAGTCCAATTATAAACAATTGAAATATCACAACCACACAACAACAACATATGTCAAAACAACAAACATTATCATTTCCTATATACTTACTTCTGGTGGTCTTATTCATAAACATTTATGACAGGTTTATAAAACAAATTTTCATGCAAAATTCATTTTATAAATCTTTGATAAAATGTTTATGAATAATGCATTACAGCTGCAAAAGATATTTAATTAAAATAGTATTCAAAAATTTATATTAATTATACGTCATGTTGTTCAACTTAAAATCCACTTCAATTATTAAAGCACAAAACACAAAAGCTGTCTGTGAATAATTATTTAAATCAGATATTTGCTCATTTCAAGTATTATTAATCCTATAAATATCACAGTTGGCAAAAAAACAACGCTAAAAAAATCTACTCAACAATCATAAATAATAGTTATAAAATAATTTTGATTTCAAAACAGCACAGACAAATAAAACATTCGGGGAAATAAAAAAAAAACAAACATGATGACAGCACGTCTACTAAGCGGTCAGCATATCAAATTAAAATGTTATAAAAAGTTATGTCTTCTTTTGTGATGTCAGCATGAGGCGATATGAAAACAAACAGCGCACACGTACAATTAGATTTTCTTATAAATTTTGATTTGATTTGCGGTCTAAGTAAAAAACCAAAAAAAAAATTGTGATAAAAACAAACAACAAAACTGAAGCATGATTAAATTAAAAACCATTTTGTCATTACAAATGAAAGTACATTAGAAATGTATGAAATTCAAACAAATGTTCTAAATGTTAATGCCAAATAATGACGGCTGCTAATAATAATGGTCTATTATTTCTTCAGTTTTGTGGTGACGTTATCAAATTTAAAGACAATTTTGCGACAAAAGTAAAGCCGTTGCGTTCATGAATAAATATTTAATATTATGACAATAATTTTTTTTATACTAGTGGGATTTTTATTGTTTTTAATATGTTGAACTTTAAGGATAATTAAGGGGCTAAAAGCTTTTAAAGTCAAATTGTTATAAGAGAAAACATATAAAAAAGAAAAGTATAAAGCTAGTTGATACAGTAGGGTGGTGTCAATTTTGAAAAACTTGTAATTTATTATTGTAATTTTCATTAATAAATGTATTTTTTCTTAATTTTTTACAAAATCTTTTGAAAATATCCTTTTTCATATAAAAATTTATAGAAAAATTTTATTTTTCATGTAGAATATTTTCAGATAAATTATCAATCGATTTAGCTATAGCCGCCCGTCTGTTCGTCCGTTCGTCCGTCCGTCTGTCTGTCTGTCTGTCTGTCTGTCTGTCTGTCTGTCCGTCCATGTAACCTTGTTATCAAACTACAGGTCGCAATTTTAAAGATAATTCAATGACATTTTTGTAATTTTCAATAATAAATGTATTTGTTCTAAATTTTTTACAAAATTTTAGGAAAATATCCTTTTTCATATAAAAAATTCGATTTAGCTATATCCGTCTGTCCGATTTAGCTATATCCGTCCGTCAGTCGGTCTGTCTGTCTGTCTGTCTGTCTGTCCGTCTGTTGTCTGTCCATCTGTCTGTCGACAACAGGTCGCAATTTTGAAAATAACTCAATGAAATTTTGTACCCAAGGACGAAGCCTATTAAAAATGGTAAATATCGGTTCATTATTTCACCTAGTTCCCTTTTTATATAGAAGGTTAAGTTCCATGGGTGGATCGCTAGTTAGTTAGTTTAATCGGAGGGCTTGTGGCTCATTGTGAATAACTATTCCAGTTTATACATAAAGGACAACGGGTTCCCTCCCTATGCAGTGTTTCTGCAGTCTCCGTGAGAGCTAGTCGGTATTTTTAATAAATCCCAACATATTGACAGTGACGCTTCCCTGAATCAGTTTATATCATGGAAAGGAGCTCTACCAAAATACAGTAGACTGTACTTCTATATGGCTGGGCTTACGTATAGAAGATGTTGTACCGATTCTTCTTCCTTATCTAAATAACTTCTATAATAGCTATGGCGTATGTAGCCTATACCTAAAATTATACAGGCCCCAGTTATTATACCTGTGATAAGTTTAATCGAGTTCTTACTAAAAGACAAGAGAGCTCAAGTCCTATCATATCTAGATATTATACAATTTTATCACCTGAGTTTCATCATACTCCAAGCCCAGTAAAATCGAACATTTTCGATTGATTAATCGATGATATATATTTTTCTAGACTACATTCCAAGCTTTATTCGTGGATATAATAAGCTCTATAGTAGTAAAGTTTATTATCGAATTTATTGTTAAACTTGCAGTAGACTCTTTAGTCAAGGATGTCATCGACTGAATAGTGGAGAGTACCGTCAAAGTTGACATCATTATGTATATTATATCACCTGAAAACATATGTATAATCGAATTTTCAAGATTCAGTTCCCGAATTCCTACCGCGGCTGATTTTGATTTTGATATTATAGTCTAGACTACATTCCAAGCTTTATTCGTGGATATAATAAGCTCTATAGTAGTAAAGGTTATTATCGAATTTATTGTTAAACTTATAGTAGACTCTTTAGTCAAGGATGTCATCGACTGAATAGTGGAGAGTACAGTCAAAGTTGACATCATTATAAATATTATATTTTTTTGAGCCGTCAGTGTATTCGCAGCCCAATTATCCTTTGTCGGTATTTTGGTCTTGAATTAAAATTTAGCGTAGATAGCATATAGTCCGATTCCTGTTCCATGATGGGGTTATATATAGTAATAAAGGCTATAATCGACTTTATAGTTAAAGTAGACTTTTTAGTCGAGGTTGTCATCGTCTGAACAGTGGAGACTATAGTCGAAGTTGTAGCCGAAACTAGTTATACACGAAACGAAATCAAAGCTATGACAGACTCTTTAGTGCACTTTGTAGTCCATAGTGGACGCTATTAACGAGACTATAGTCCACGTAAGAGTCATAGGCTGTAATCAACTTTGTAGACAAAGCTATAACTGGATCTATTGTTTAAACTAGATTGAGCTTTAAAGGAGGACCACACAAGTATGTGTGTATTCACAAGACCAATAGTTAATACAAAGTAAGCCCTCAAAGAAGTACTATTGTCCGGCGCCAATGTCTCGCAGTAGTCAAGGCTATAGTAGCTAACATACACTCTATAGTCAACTTTATAGTTAATAATCGTGGCTAAGATCTATAGCGGATTCCTCTCGCGGCTGTGAGACATCAGTGTCAGCACATACGACATTGGTCGCGGCCCAATGTTTTTTTGTCGCTATTTTGGTATTGAATGACCTATTAAAGGGAATTCATATTTAGCGTCGTCTATAGACTAGCCTGAAGGGTAGAGCTCATACATCCTGTGATTGCAAGACATGCTATGTTGTTTAGAATTGAGAGATAAGTTTCCACCGCTCTCCACTAAACAAGAGCTCCGTAGGTCAAAATAGGCCTTATGATCGCGGTGTACATACATTATTTTCCATAGAGTTTTCTCACATATATACAAGACACATAGAGCCTTTTTTATTCGACTCTCGACATTATGTTTTCAGATGAGCTTAGAAAAAAATTAGAATAAGATACATTTTGGGATTTTGTACCTCCTGGAACCTATTCCTGAAAGGAACCTATTCGGTTTTGACATCCTGTTTCCCTGGCCCATGATAGTAGAACGCAAGGGTCTTATTCCATGAGTTAATGGAGGTCATTTACACTTATATAAAACTTAGTTGTGCCGATTTATGGAGAGATAGTAGTATACATAAACCGATTTCAATAGGATTAGCCCCGTTCATGCCAACAAAACACTTTTGGTTCAAATTTAAAAAAATATCTAGAAAATTTCGGCTTGTCTTTGTGCACAAGGTTGATATGAACAGCCAGGCGGACAGACGGACGGATGGACAGACATGTCTCAATAGAATTAAAAATTGATTCTGAATTGATCGGTATACCGTTCTGAGTATAGTGGTGTAGGCTATAAAATATTTACTACAATTTCCTTTAACCTACAAATTGAAATTCAATATTAAACAAAATCCAAATTACAACAATAACTAATGCAAAATTTATTTATAAAACATATGTGTTTCGGTTGGCTTTTGTTTTGATTTTTTTTTTTTTTTTTTTGTTTTTTAAAATGCCAATCATTTTCATTTATATCACACGCATTGAATAGACTTTAAGCATTTTATTAATAAAATTGTTTTTTTTTTTTCTAAACGACAACAGTCTATTGTCCTTGTAAAAAATATTCATGGTTTCATTTTGTTTTTTTTTTTTCAATATTAAAATAATATTCTATATATCTATGAATCTATTGTTGTGTGTCGGAATTATAATAATATAACAAAAGAGAATACAATGTAAAGTAAATTGTTAAAATGACGTGGCTGGTAAATATAGTATTAGATAGAACTTTATTTTTTTTATATTAAAGAAAAAAGTAAATAAATTGAAAATAAAAGGATTAAGAAGAAAATTTTGCATGAAAAAGAAA
>NC_060953.1:49370861-49373279 GCF_022045245.1 Lucilia cuprina | reverse complement strand
AAGATAAATATTCTGAAATATTTAATAAGAAAAGATAAATTTTTGAAAATTTCCTATAAAAAGAAAACATTTCCGAAAGCAGAAAAATAGATAAATTTCCAAAATTTTTTAATAGAAATATTGAATTTCAAAAAATTGCTACAAAAGGAGAAATTTTCAAAAAGTTTCAATAAAAAAAAGACTTTTTCCAAATTTTCTAAAAAACAGATTTCTGAAAATTATAAACAAAAAAGATCAATTTCCTAATATTTTTTTTATAAAAAGAGAAATTTGAGAAATATTTTGCAAAAAGAGAAATTCTCCAAAATTTTCTCTTAAAAAGATAAATTTCCGAAGTTTTTCTGTAAAGAATATAATTTTTCCAAAATTTTCTATAAAGAAGATAAATTTCAGAAAATTTTCTATGAAGAAGATAAATTTCAGAAAATTTTCTATAAAAAGAGAAATTTCCGAAAATTTTCTAAAAAATAGAGATTTACGAAAATTATCTACAAAAAAAAGAAAGAAATTTTTTAAAATTTTTAATATAAAAAGAGAAATTCTTGAAAATTTTCTATAAAGAAGAGAAATTTCCAAAGTTTTTCTGTAAAGAATATACATTTTCGAAAATTTTCTTTAGAAAAGATAAATTTCAGAAAATTTTCTATAAAAAGAGAAATTTCCGAAAATGTTCTAAAATTTTTAATATAAAAAGAAAAATTCGCGAAAACTTTCTATAAAAAGGAGAAACTTCCAAAAATTATCTGTAAAAAAGAGAAATTTACGAAAAATTTCTATAAAAAAGTGAATATATCCAAAAGTTTTCGACAAAAAGGGAAATTTTCAAAAGTTTTCGATAAAAAGTAAAATTTCCAAATATTTTCTATAAAAAAAAAATTTCTGTAAATTTTCTATAAAAAAATTCTTAAAATTTTCTATAAAAAAATTCTTAAAATTTTCTATAAAAAAAAAATCTTAAAATTTTCTATAAAAAGAAAATTAAAAAAAAAGAAATTTACGAAAATTTCTAAAAAAAGAAAAATTAACAAAAATTTTCTGTAAAAAGATAGATCTTTGAAATTAAAAAAAAGAAATTTACGAATATTTCTAAAAAAAAGAAAAATGTAAAAAAAATTTCTGTTTAAAGACAAATTTTTTTAAATTTTTTAAAAACATTTTTAGAAAATTTTGTTTACCAAAACAAAAATAAAATTTTATTAAAAACTTTTTATTTATTAGTTTAAAATGTGGAATAATGAAAATAATAGAATTTTAAATAAAAAGAAATTAATTGGTTTATTTTGCTCGTTTAATTAGTTGAATATTCTTTGTTTTTTTTTACTTTTGACATTGTTTGTTCTGTTTGTTTTTTTATTGTGAACAGAAACTTATGACTTGCTACAAAAATCTGTTCACAATCACTGTTACTACACTTTAGTATATACAATATACAACTTGATTGTGAATTGAACAAAAAGTTTACTTAAAATTTTCTATCAAAAATATAAAGTATTGAAAAAAAGACATATTTTTACAAACATTTTTATAAAAGAGAGTAATAGAAAAAATTTTTAGAAAAAAATTCTATAAGAGGAAAACAATAAAAAAAAATTCTTGAAAAATTCCTAAAAAGGAAGTTTTTTAAAAATTGTCTTAAAAAACAGATATTTTCTATAAATAGAGAAATTCTTGAAAAGATGCTTAAATTCTCTACGAAAAAATACTTAAATTCCGTAAGTAAATAATATCAACGAAAGCTATTTACTCTTCCCTTACAGGAGTTGTTCTGACATGCATAAGTATTGAATTAGTTTATGTTCCAAATTGTTCCTACTTATAGCCCTAACAAAGTTTATTTTTTAAAAAGGGGGGACATCAAGTGGATACTTGACCAAATATCCAAAAAAAAAAAAATAAGGAAAATCTTGTTGAAAAAAGGTTTAGTTTATGATGGTCAAATGTTTTTGTCAGTTTTTGTTTTTGAGAGCGGGGGAGGGTGCAGTAATGGTGACATACACCTGTATTTACCAAATAATCACAATTTAGACCCTCATTGAAATTAAACAGGACATTGTCATGTTTTCTAATACTTTTTTTTTCTTTTTCGTTTACTCACGTGCCTCATATACAATTGTTTAGATAATAATAAAAGCAAATAATTGTTGCAAAAAGGTATTTTATTTGTTGCTGCTTGGTCGGTCAGTCAGTTGGTTGCTTGTCATTGTTAACAACTGTAATTAATGTTTAAATAGAAGACATAAAAAAATTTGTATAACAAAACTTTTACTTTAATTAAATGTAATGCGGATACTTAAAAAAGTTGGTTGGTTGCAGGACTAACTTTTGTATTTATTTATCTATTTTTAATTTCAGGATACCGAACGTCAACATTATTTGTTAAAGTTAATTGTTGAGGTAAGAATATATATATATATACAT
>NC_060953.1:49362563-49370761 GCF_022045245.1 Lucilia cuprina | reverse complement strand
GTTTTGTATTAAAAACAAGTCATATTGGTCTACGATTTCATCTAGCCCTCGACTAGGATCATAAGTACCATTTAGAAAATTACTTTTACACTTAGTACTGCATTAAAACAACTTTTACACTTAGTGCTGCCTTAAAAGAACGAGTATAGCGATGACATTTAACATAAATATGTTGACTAACAACCTAAAATCTCTGGATCTAAATTTAAGAGGATCAGTTCATAATTGACCATAACCCCCATATAAGGTCTGTTCATAATTCATCCTCTTTCGGAAAATACTTCCACAGAAGGTAAACAAATTCACTTATTGCTACTTTTGAAATGGTGATAAATGTTATTCTTTTGCAACTACTTCGTTTTATTTTTGTTCGATATAATTAAATATAAACTTAAAACAATTGTACTTATTTTTTTAAACAAATATGAAAAATAAAATCAATATTTTCCCTATTACAGACATTATTACACCCACTTTCTTTACATATCCATATCCACTTAAATAATTTCATTTAAATTTTCTCAAGAGAGAAAAAGAAAATATAAAATACATAATAAATTACACACATATTTATTTAAACAACAAACTTATATTTACTTATGTGTTTGTGTAACTTGGTTTTGTCCTATATTTATTTTACTAATTCACTTAAATAACCTTCTTTTAGTTTCCTCTCTGGCGGTCTTTTTTTCTCTTTACTTTTGTAGTATTTTTTTTTTTTTGTATATATTTCTGTTGTTATTGTTTTTCCATTTCCACAAATGTCATTAGCATTAACAACCAAAGTGAAACAATTTCCATTGAATACACACACCAGCAACAGCAATAACATCTGTTGCCATTCGATTTTACTTTTTCCACTCTTCATTCATTCACTCAGTCATTCAGTTTAGTCAGTCATTTATTCCGACGTTTATTCATTCATGCAGTCTTTTACACAGTACGCAATTTTCAACTGATTGACAATGGTAAAACAACAATAGGCAGTGCAGAGCAGAAACTGTTGCGAAAAAAAGCCAAATACATTCATACAATGTATTTTTCATTGTAATAATGTATAAATATAGTTAAATATTGACGCATATACATACAAACTTTTTGAGTAGGCAAATCGTTAAATGATTAAAAAATTTTAAATTTTCCAAGAAATTTTTAGAATTTTTCATAGAAAGCTTTGAGATCCTCCACTGTTAAGAAATATATTTTCAATTCATTATAATTATAAAAAAAAATTTTATCTACCCACCACGCATTTTAGTCCTCATGTATCTACTAAAAACAGATGCAACAAAAGAAATACAATCATTATATTAAATGCAAAATGTATGTCGATATGTCTGTCAGTATATTTGCAAATACTAACATTAGTTAGTAACTGCATTTCATTGACAAATACAATCACAATACCAAACACAGATAGATACTCCCACAACACAAATTACAGTTGGCCCCCAGAAAACAAGTTTTTTTTAGATAAAAAATAATCGGAAAATGTATTTTTTTAAAGAACATATTTTTAAATAAAAAAATCGACAAATTTTTCTTTGTGAAAAGTTATCTTCTTTTTAGAATTTAAAAAAAAAATCGGAAATTCTTTCTTTTCCTTTTAGTATTTTTTTTTTTTTTTTTTTGAAAATTTCTCTACTTACAAAAATTTTTAAAAAATTTCTCTCTTTATAGAAAATTTGTATAAAATTCCTCTCTTTTTAGAATGTTTGTAAAAAATATAACTTTTTATAAAAAAATTGTTGAAAAATGTATCTCTTTATAATTTTTTAAATATCTCTTTTTATAGAATTTTTAAAATTTCTCTCTTTACAGAAAATTCATGAAAATTTTCTCTCTTAATAGTAAATTTTTAAAAATTTTCTCTCTTTATAGAAAATTTGTAAAAAATTTCTCTCTTTATAGAAAATTTGTGAAAAATTTCTCCCTTTATAAAAAATTTGTGAAAAATTTCTCCCTTTATAGACAATTTATGAAAATTTTCACTCATTATAGAATATTTGTAAAAAATTTCTCTCTTTATAGAAAATTTGTGAAAAATTTCTCTCTTTATAGAAAATTTTCGAAAAATTGATCTACTTATAAAAAAAAATAAATATCTCTTTTTATAGAATTTTTAAAATTTCTACTTCTATAGAAAATTTGTGAAAAAATTTCTCCCTTTATAGAAAATTTGTAAACAATTTCTCTCTTTATAGAAAATTTGTGAAAATTTCTCTCTTTATAGAAAATTTGTGAAATATTTCTCTCTTTAAAGAAAATTTGTGAAAAATTTCTCTCTTTATAGAAAATCTGTGAACAATTTCTCTCTTTATAGAAAATTAGTAAAAAATTTTTCTCTTTATAGAAAATTTGTAAAAATTTATAGAAAATTTGTGAAAAATTTCTGTCTTTATAGAAAATTTGTGAAAAATTTATCTTCTTATAGAAAATTTCTGAAAAATTGATCTATTTATAAAAAAATTGTGAAAAATTTCTACCTTTATAGAAAATTTGTGAAAAATTTCTCTCTTTATAGAAAATCTGTGAACAATTTCTCTCTTTATAGAAAATTAGTAAGAAATTTTTCTCTTTATAGAAAATTTGTGAAAATTTATAGAAAATTTGTGAAAAATTTCTGTCTTTATAGAAAATTTGTGAAAAATTTATCTTCTTATAGAAAATTTCTGAAAAATTGATCTATTTATAAAAAAATTGTGAAAAATTTCTACTTTTATAGAAAATTTGTGAAAAAATTTCTCCTTTATAGAAAATTTGTGAACAATTTCTCCTTTATAGAATATTTGTGAACAATTTATCTCTTTATAGAAAATTAGTAAAAATTTTTCTCTTTATAGAAAATTTGTGAAAATTTTCTCTCTTTAAAGAAAATTTGTGAACAATTTCTCTCTTTATAGAAAATTAGTAAAAATTTTTCTCTTTATAGAAAATTTGTGAAAAAATTCTCTTTTTAAAGAAAATTTGTGAATAAATTCTCTTTTTATAGAAAATTTGTGAAAAATTTACCTCTTTTTAAAAAAATTTTAAACAATTTCTCCCTTAATAAACCCCCTTTTTTTAGAAAATTTTAGAAAAATTCCTCTTTTTTTGTAGAATTTTTTTTTATAAAAACTTTCTGTTTTTAAGAAAATTTTGGGGAAATTTCTTTTTATAAAAAATGTTTGTCAAAATTTCTCTTACTACGGAAATGTTCAAAAAGTTACACTTTTATAGAAATTTTTTGGAAAATTACTCTTTTTATGGAAATTTTTGAAAAACTCCTATTTTTAAAGAAAATTAGAAGAATTTTTCTAAAATTTCCCCAAAAAATTAAAGGAAATTTAATTTTTTTTTTTTTGTTAAAACAAAATTTTTAGAAAATTTTATTTTTAAAAAAATGACTGAAAATTTTTGGAAAATTTTATTTTTAAAAAAATGACTGAAAATTTTTGGAAAATTTCTCTTTTTATTTAAAAATATTAATTTTTGTGCTGTTTGAGCACAAATTTTACTTGTATTTTGTTATTGTAACAAAAACAAAATACAAGTAAAATTTTTAATAAAACTACTCACACGTTATCTAGAAACAACATATTATATATTTCTTTTTCTTTTTATAAAAAAATTTCAGAAACTTTTCCAAAATTTTTTATTTTTTGATAAAAATTCATGAATCTTTAAAAAACAAATGTTGGAAATTTTTCTTGTTCTATAGAAAATTTTCGGAAATTGTCTGAAAATGTCTGAAAATGTCTGAAAATTTGTTTATTTATTGAAAAATATTCCCTTTTTGTTGAAATATTTTGGAAATTTTCTCTTTTTATTGAAAAATGTTTGTTTTAATAAAAAGTTTCTGCAAAACTTTCCTTTTAAATAAAAAAGTTCGAATTTTTTATAAAATTTCTTGAATCTCTTGTTCTATTTCAAAAGTGTCTCTTATTCTATGAAAATTTTCTAAAATACTTATCGAAAATGTTGGAAATTTTAAAAATTTTAGAAAAGAATCCTTAACTTTCTCTTTTTTTAATTTTTTGCTCTTCGAGAACAAACTGTTTCTGTAGCAATTTATACGCTATTACAACATTTAACAATAGTAAAATACTACTATTGTCAGTAGAAGTGTCTGTTAAATGAATGTCTTAAGTTTAAGAGTTTTCAATTAATACGTATTTTTTCTATAAACTAAATTTCAAAGAATAAATGTATATAGTTGTATTCATAGATTATTCGTGGAAGACACACAACAATGTTCATTTTATTATTGAATTTTTAGAATTGCAAACAAATTGCTTGACAATTGCAGTTGTTGTCACCTACAAACAAAATACATACACAAGTTTAATAATACCTACACTTAGCAAGAAATCTTAAAAATAAGGTATCTGCCCCAAGAAAATAATTATATTTCATATTGGTTAAGTATAGCAGGCACAGTGGGTCGTTTAAAAAAAATATAAAAAAGCAAATGAATGTGAACTATAACCCAATAATCTTTTATAGTTTTCAAACTTTATAAATTTTAGTCAACTTCACTATAGGTTATTGAAGCACGAAATTTTTACTAAAAAATTAGTTTTCCTCATTTGCATTAAACCATTTTCTCCGCCACAACTATTTGCGTTATAATGTCATATCACGTTTTAAATTTATATTTAGCATGTTTCATTAAAATATTAGGGCGCCATATAACGTTCACCTTATATTTCCTTTCGATAGATTATGGCTAAAAATGATTAGTAAACGCCGGATATCACCTTAATATGTCTGCCTCTCAGAGACAATAAAAATTATAAATATGTTTTTGTACTTAGCCAGCCATGGTTTTTGATCCTAAAGCATGCATGAACATGTTTTTGATACATTCACACATATTTAGATGTCTGAACAATGGTACACTATGTTTTGAGCTACAAGATTATAGTCTGAATTATAGACTATATTTTGAACTATGGACTATAATCTGAACTATAGTATACTATTGTCTATAGTATATATTATAGACTACGATCCGGACTGTTGATTTTAGGCAGTACTGTATATTATAGTCAGTACTGTAGACTATAGTCTGGAATGTAGACTATAGTCTGCAGCGTAGACTGTAGACTATTACAGATTTTACTATAGATTTTATTCTGTTCAATAGGTCTGGTCTATAGTCCACCCTAGTTCGACAAATGTTCACCACTTTAATACTTATTATATTTAAAATTTTTATTGTTTTATATGTATGTTGGTATGTATTGTAATATCACTACTGTACACACATAAATTGTTGGTATTTAATAAACATTTGATGTTATGAAATATATGTAAAGTTAAACTGTTACATCAAACATACATATATACACACATATGTAACTATATATGTAGAGCAATAGAGTTCATAGTTTATAGAAATGTTCACACATTCGCAGGAATACAAACATTAATCTTAAAAAAACACACTTATAACATAGAATTTTCAATATATATTCCCCCTTTAACATTACAAGAGTTATTCTACTTCAAAAGAGAGTACAAATTTTCTGTGATTAAATTCATTCTTAAAAAAGAGATTTTTAACTTTTAAGAGCAATTTACTGTTATTCCTAATAACAGGTTTACTATGTGCTTTTTCATAATAAAACTCAATTCTGATTATTTTCACTTTATTAAAGGGAAATGAGATTTGTTTGCCAAAATTAAGTGTGTATTTTAATTTTTTTTGCAAGTTTATCTTTTTTTTTAAGTTTTATTGGATAATCAATTATATCACCTTTCATTCTAAGAATAATTCAAATAAGAGTGTTTCAAAGAAAACCAATTTTGGGGAAGAAAAACTTATGGTTTTTTGGAATTAATAGGAAATATAAACTGAAATCAAGAAAGCGGGAGGGTTAAGACGTTTGCACAGTGGAACTGAATTAAACAATATTTACAAGAAACTTCTGAACTGCAGATAACGAACAGTCTGGTCTTTAGATTATAGTGTGGACAGCAGTCTATGCTCTAGGTATATTATAGTCTAGGCTAGAAATTGAGCTACGGTCTGGTACATTCATTGCAGTCTTCATTATAGATTACAGTCTGGACTACAGAATATAGTAGGGACTTTAGAAAATATTATGGAGTATTGATTATAGTCTGAACTAAAGACTGTAGTCTGTAATATAGTCTACAGTTTAGATTCTAGATTATAGTCTTTAGTCTTTACTATATTATAATATCTAAAGTCTATTCCATAGTCTACAGCCTATAGTCAGTTACTAGTCCAGATATAGTTTGGACTATATTCTTTACTCGTTAGTTTGGACTATGGCCTATAATCTGGACTATAGCCTATAATCTGAACTATAGTATATAGTACGGGATTAAGTTTATAGTCTAGACTGTAGTATAGTGGACTATAGTCTGGACTATAGTATAGTGGACTATAGTTTATGGTCCATACTGTAGTCTGCCAATGTCCGGCATTGGAAGACATCAGTCTGAACTATAACTCTATAGTCTGAACTCTATAGTTTGGACTATAGACTAAAATTTTATCCTTAGTTTATAGTTTAGCCTGTTGTCTACAGGCTAGACTATAGTCTGAACTCTGCTCTATAGTCTGGACTCAAGACTTTAGTCTGGACTATTATCTATGGTCTGGACTATAGTATATATTCTGGACTATAGTCTTTAGTCTAGACTATTGTCTATAGTCTGGACTATAATCTATAGTGTGGAGTATAGTCTGGACTCAAGACTTTAGTATGGACTATTATCTATGGTCTGGACTATAGTATATATTCTGGACTATAGTCTTTAGTCTAGACTATTGTCTATAGTCTGGACTATAATCTATATTGTGGAGTATAGTCTATAGTTTGGACTATTGTCTATAGTCTATAGTGTGGACTATAGTCTAAAGTCTGGATCGAAACTACAATATCTAGTCTGAACATTAATATATATTCTTGAATATAGTCTTCAGTTTGGCCTATAGTATTAACTGTTGTCTGGACTTCAATCTAGACTATAGTCAGATCTAAAGAATTAACTATAGAATTATACTAGAATCTGAACAAAAATCTAGCTTCAGCCTAAATTCTAGTGTTCAGACCTGATGAATGCTATAGTATTTAATATAGTCTTCAGTCTGGCCCATAGTATTAACCGTTGTGTTGACTTCAATCTAGACTATAGTCAGATCTAAAGAATTAGCTATAGAATTATACTAGAATCTGAATAAATATCTAGCTTTAGCCTAAATTCTTGTGTTCAGACCGGATAAATGCTATAGTCGAAATCCTAGTCTAGACTAGAATAAGGACAATAATTTGGAATATTAACTCGAATCTGATTCTTAGTCTGCAATAAATTATAAGCTAAAACGAGAATAGTAATGTGAACAATAGTCTATACTATAAGTTCGATTAAACAAATGCAATTCTATTTTTTCCATACATAAGTAGTACTTAGCTTTTAAATATTCTGTTTTTAAATTATCAAACTAATTTTCCTCTCACACTTAAGAGTCTATTATGAATAGTTATATAAAACTATAAGTTTTCCCACAAAATGCATTTAATTCATTTTCCAATAAATTTCATTCATTTTGCAGAAAATAAAACAAATAAAAGAAGATAAAAGAAAAAAACTTATTTCATCATACCATGACTTCTTCATCTAATGTCAAATCAGATTTTAGCACTTAATAACAAATAGAAATGCTTTAAAAGGATAAGAGGATAAAAATTAAAAAAAAAAGAAATGCAAATAAAGGGAAAAATCATATTTACTTGACTTCATACATTTTGACTTTTGAAAAATCTACATACAAATCCCTAAATGCAGAATATGACATTGAATAAAAGGATAAAATAGAAAAGGAATTTTAATTGAGTTTTGAGTATTTGTTGCTTAAGTTTTTCTGTTTTTTTATCTTTTGCTTCAGCTAAACTATCAAATTGTGTTGTTTTAATTGATATGGTCTAAAGTTGTTTCAGAAGTGTAATCCAAATCAGTAAATTTCTCCCTTTTTTTTTGCCAAAAATTCTTAAAAAGGAAAAAGAATATCAAAAAAAATAATATAAAATCTTTAACAACAACGTAAAGTAATAAAACTTGAATGAGTGGAAAGTAAAACAAGTAGGAAAGAATAGTCGGGCATGGCCGACCATATGATACCCTACACCATGAGTATATTTTCACAATTTTTACTTTTATAAAATTTTTATTTTTTGTAAAGA
>NC_060953.1:49360701-49362463 GCF_022045245.1 Lucilia cuprina | reverse complement strand
ACTTACTTACTTACTTACTTACTTACTTACTTACTTACTTACTTACTTACTTACTTACTTACTTACTTACTTACTTACTTACTTACTTACTCACTTACTTACTTACTTCCTTACTTACTTACTTACTTACTTACTTATTTACTTACTTACTTACTTACTTACTTACTTACTTACTTACTTACTTACTTACTTACTTGCTTACTTGCTTACTTACTTAGTTAGTTACTTAGTTACTTTCTTCTTATTTAATTGACACTTGATTCACATATTTTCCTTTTTCTACTCAATTTCATTTTCCAGTGTTTACACTTCTCTACATAAAATACAAACTTACATGCATGACTTTGTTACATAATACAATAATAGAAAAAAACTTTCGAATATTGTTTCCCAACTTTTCATTGTTTTCATTTTTCCACTTTTTGCCAATTTCGTTTTTAACTAACTGCATTTTCAACATTCCATGCACATCCTCTTTCGATAAAAATCATTTCCGTCAAAACATTTTCATGTTTCCGATCAATATTCGTACGCAAAAAAAAATAAATAAATTTTTAATATTTTTTGTTGCACTTTCTGCTGGTCTGAAACCCTTAGTTGCATTTGCGAATGAATGACTATATCTCTACGAGATTGAAACAAAAAGCAAATTGAAAATAAATAAACACAAACCAGGGCCAAAAATGTTGAAAGTGTTGATGATGCTGATGATGGTGGTGATGAAACTATATCTAAATAAAAGGAAATGGTTTATTTTAAAACAATTTTTCACTATTTATAACAAATATTTGTTGGTGTAGGAAAAAAGGGAATAAATAGTCGTATGAATGTCTAGTTCAAATTTTTGCTAAAAATTTTTATTATCTCCGTTGATAGCAAAAATTTAGTTTATTACTATTTTTTAATAATTTAGTTAATTTTAAATCTTAAGTTTTAAACATTTAGGAATTTTTCTATTATATTTATAAACATAGTTTTTCTTTAACAGCTTTTTAACTTTGAACTGATGGCATTAAAAAAGTAATAGTGTTCATATACATACATGTATGTTTTTGCCATTAATTTTCTTGTTTTTTTTTTGTGTAGAGCAAAAGGAAGCGAAAAGTTTTTAAAAAGGATGTTAATGCATTATTACCCACATACACTATACATATACCACATCCATCTACTTATACATACATATGTACAACTGAATGTACATTCATTTGTACATATGTATGTGGAAATGTTTGAATGCATGTAAAGAAATCCTTTTTTAACTTCTACAATATGAGCTTAATTTTACCAAACAACCATCCATTTTAGTCAGAATAATTTATAATTTTTTTTCTTCACTTATTCATTCTACACTTTTCATTTTATTTAGATTTTATTTTTATACCCTACACCACTATAGTGGGGAGGGTATTATACGTTTGTGCTGATGTTTGTAACATACAAAAATATTGGTCCAATACCCACCTTAAAGTATACCGATCGATTCAGAATCATTTTTTGAGTCGATTAAGACATGTCCGTCCGTCCATCCGTCCGTCCGTCCGTCCGTCTGTCCGGCTGGCTGGCTGTCCATGTAAACCTTGTGCGCAAGGTACAGGCCGCAATTTTCAAGATAATTTTTGATGAAATTTGGACCAAGCATGTTTTTTGTCACAACGACGAAGCCTATTGAAAATGGTTGAAATCGGTCCATTATTTCACCTAGCCCCCATACAACCGTACCTCCCGATTTGAACTTTTTATGCTATAATTACGTCAAATATTC
>NC_060953.1:49357683-49360601 GCF_022045245.1 Lucilia cuprina | reverse complement strand
GTAAGTAAGTAAGTAAGTAAGTAAGTAAGTAAGTAAGTAAGTAAGTAAGTAAGTAAGTAAGTAAGTAAGTAAGTAACTAACTAACTAACTAACTAACTAACTAACTAAATAACTAACTAACTCATTAATTAAAATAACCAAAGAATACAACAAAAACAAGTAAGAAATTATAGTCGGGCGAGGCCGACCACACCCTACACCTCAGATATACCTAGGCAATTTTTTGTTGAATACATTATGGACATTTCCGTCAAATTTTGAAGGGGGCTTTTTACAGGGGCCAGGGTCATATGAGGCCCTGGCCCCATAAGTGCTATATTAGCCTTGATGAAGGATAGTATAGAACTTGGTTTTGCAGTATGTTAAACATAGTAATGAACTTAAAAGCTTTATTCATAGGGTTTAGTTGTATGGGGGCTAAGTGAAATATTGGACCGATGTTAACCATTATCAATAGGCTTCGTCTCCGGAACCATAGAATATTATGTGCGAAAATCGGAGGTTCAGTTATATGGGGGCTAGGTGAAATAATGGACCTGTTTTCAGTTGGCTTCGTCCCTGGGACAATAGGTTTACATGGACGGACAGACAGACAAACGGACAGACGGACATAGCTACATCGACTCATAAAATTATTCTAAACCGACTAGTATACTTGAAGGTGGGTATAGGACCAATATTATTGTATGTTACAAACATCAGCACAAACCCTCCCCACTAAAGTGGTGTAGGGTAAAATTAAATTCTTTTCATAAAGAAACTTTTATGCAATTTCATTAATAAGGCAGTTAGGATTCAACTTGGGCCGATCCTCATTAAATTCGGGACGCCTGTGTCTTGCGTACAAAGTTTACATAATCCGAAAAAAGTCGAAATTCTAAAATCAAGTAAGAAGATTATAAACGTTTGAAAATCTCAAATTTTCTCTATCACATTTTAGAAGCGCAAATTTTGAAGGTTATAAATGTTTGCTTTTTATAGATAATTTTCGAAAAATTTATTTCTCAATAAAAATGTTTAAATATTTTTGACATGTACATATGTATATGTATGTTGATTCTTTTCTAATACTACTTTTATTTAATCCTTTTTTATTACCATAGTTTTTTGCGAATATTTCATTACTTTACTAAACTTCATTTTTCATTGGTGACTGAGAAAAACTATAAAATCTATTGTGGTCTGTTTGGCATAAATCCCACAATATTGGTTGTTCTCGCTACCTCCCTTCGATTTTGGTTGCCATGATAAATTAATTACACTATATTAAATTTTGAAATGACAAATGAATTGTGTAAATTTTCTATATTTCATTTCTAACATTTTTTTTTTCATACAAATTTATCAATTCATCAAAATCACAGAGAATTTTATTTATAAATTTTTATTTATGTTTAAACATTTAATTGTGTTTATATTGTTGTAACCTTAATAAATTTTCACATATTTAAATGGCAGTTTATCGTTTTTTTTCTTGATATTATGAATAAAAGAATGAAAGTTCGTAGTCAAGAATATAAAACCAAAAAAAAAAGAAAATGATTGATAACACAATAGATATAAATATTATTCATCTAATCAAAGAAATCCTATTTATTTTACTTTGTTGGACATCTTTGTTGTCCAAGAAATAAGAAAACAAAGCTTGTAAATTAGTTTGAGGTTTATCAACAGCAAAATATATAAAAAAATATATATATATATAAATGAATGAGTGAATGCCATGACCTATATTTCAATCATTTTATAATTTTTCAGCCTTAAAGTAGTCTTTAAAAATTAGTTGTTATAAAAAACAATAAACAAAAAATACGTATGTATACATGAACATACACATTCCAATGAGCAATTGTGCAAATGATTGTGTTTCATTTCCCTGTAGTTTTTATAGTGTTTATTATTATAAATATACAAAATCGACTGTATATCAGATTTCCAAAAGCTAGACTTAACAAAAAGCTTGAATATTTTCAAATTTTTTTCCGAAAGCTTTAAACAAAAAATATTTTTTTAAAGCATTGAGCAAAAAGTTCAATAAAAGATCAAGTATTCTCGACAAAAAGCTCGACTTTTTGTAACAACCTTATCTATTCGCCCGAAACTAAACTTTACTACCATGACACGTCTCTTATTTAAGAGCTTTACAACTTTTCAACAAAAGTTCGACTTTTCACTAAAAGCTCCATTTGGTTAAAAACAAGTAAAAAGGCAAACATTTTAATACAAATTTAAAATTTTCACCTAAAACTCAACTTTTTACAAAAAAGCTTTTGTCCTAAAAACTATTCTTTAAATAAAGCTTAAAGAAAATAAAACTTTAATAATTATTAACTAGACTTGTTACATACTTGTAACAAAAAAAGGTACATTTCACAACTCAAATTATAGCAAAAGCTTCAAAAGAGTTTTGCTTAGAAAATTAGTTAGGCAGCTAGATAATTAGTCATAGAGCGCGTTACTTCATTAGTTCTTGGATCTGCAGGGCTTTAAGTTGTGTACGTGCATGAAGTAGAACTTTTTTTGAAATATTCGAAAAATATTTACAAATACTTAATAAATTAAAACAATTTAAATGGAATTTTAAATTGCACAATTTACATGTTTAACATTTTTTTCTTGTAATTTGAACGTGTTTCTCTCACTTTCATAACATGACTGACATTTTAAAAAGCAGACAACGATTAGGGGAAACAATGAATTAAGTCATTTAGAATACACATATGAAACATATATAAAAAAACAAGTCGACTTAATATACCCCCTAAAAATAGTTTTGTTCTATTTCAGTTCTAGTTCAGTTCTAGTTCAGATCTAGTTCAGTTCTAGTTCAGTTCTAGTTTAGTTCTAGTTAAGTTCTAGTTCAGTTCTAGTTCAGTTCTAGTTCAGTTCTAGTTCAGTTCTAGTTCAGTTCTAGTTCA
>NC_060953.1:49355882-49357583 GCF_022045245.1 Lucilia cuprina | reverse complement strand
CTAGAACTGAACTAGAACTGAACTAGAACTGAACTAGAACTGAACTAGAACTGAACTAGAACTGAACTAGAACTGAACTAGAACTGAACTGGAACTGAACTAGAACTATACCCACCTTGAAGTATACCAGTCGCAGAATAATTTTCTGAGTCGATTGATCTTCTATGGTACCGTAGAAGAAGCCTATTGAAAATGGTTAACATCGGTCCATTCTTTCATCTAGCCCACATACAACTGAACCCGGCGAATTATAGGGCCACATTTGACTTAAATGTCCTGTTTTATTCAACAATAAATGGCTTAAGTATATCTGAGGCAAGGTACAATTCAACTTAAATGTTTTATTATGAAAACTTAATCACATTTTAATTTTTGTAACAAGTGTAGGGTATTACCAAAATAAAGTTTAGATCTCTCCCTTAAAAATTATTTTTTAATTTGTTCATAAATAATATGTTGTTATATTTCATAAACAAATTTTCTACCAACTAATGAAACGTGCTAGTAGAGATTTTAAATAATTAAAAAATATTTTTTGTTCCATATTAAAACTACACATTCATTAATTACATTTAAAACATAAGACCAAAATAAAATTTGGTAACACACACAAATATATATAAAACTGAATGACTGGGTAAATGAATGAATAAGAAACTGAATGATTAGAGGGTTTATTTTAAAACTAAAACTATAATTTATCATTAAATTTCTAAGGAATTTTAACATTTGCAGAAAATCAAACTAGTTTAAGTAGAAATACATATGTATGTGATGACTGTTTATAGTTTTTAATAATTACTAATATTTCTTTAACACTATTTGTAAACTAAACTCAATCTCATGTTAAAGGTTGTTATAGAAATTAGGGATGTACTTGATGACAGATATCCAAAAAAATTATAATATATGTATTTAATTTTCAGGGTGCAAAATTTTTTCATTTCAAAATATTTTGTATGTTATTTACTTAAAAATTGATTGGTTCTACCCTAATATTTCGTTTTTCTTATTTTCTTTTTGCCACTAACATTTGCATATGAGTGCAACGAGACTTGTTAATGCAGTCAATCCTGCTTTATATAACATCAAAAGTGTGATGACACCACGTTTAAGATCTCATGTAGCTACATACTTATGTTTGTATTGCACCACCCATTTGCATACATACTATAGTCATATTTGCCCCTAAAATATTATGATAACGAGCTACGAGTATGACATTAAAAATTTGTGTACACACAATTTCGAAGTACTGCTAGGTAGTCAACCCATTATACACATCATGATGCAGCTGTATGTATGTTTTGTTTTTTTTCGCAGTGACATATTGCACCATCATAGAGATTTCATTTGTTATTCAGAATGGCCTGCTGTAGTGGCCAAAGGCGCAAAATGGACTATACGATTATAATATTAAACTTATGTGGAGTATGATTTTTCATCTTAGTAATCGTTTGTACTGGGAAGTAGATGAAGGAATTGCAATGCAGTGATGACATAAATGTTTACGCTTGTTTTGATGTAAGATTTAAAATTCAAAAGAAACTTTGTTTTTGTTAGTAGATATAAATTCTTAAAACTAATACATTTTTGAACTAGAACTGAACTAGAACTGAACTAGAACTGAACTAGAACTGAACTAAAACTGAACTAGAACTGAACTAGAACTGAACTAGAACTGAACTAGAACTGAACTAG
>NC_060953.1:49348601-49355782 GCF_022045245.1 Lucilia cuprina | reverse complement strand
TCTAGTTCAGTTCTAGTTCAGTTCTAGTTCAGTTCTAGTTCAGTTCTAGTTCAGTTCTAGTTCCGTTCTAGTTCAGTTCTAGTTTAGTTCTAGTTCAGTTCTAGTTCAATTCTAGTTCAGTTCTTGTTTAGTTCTAGTTCAGTTTAAGTTCATTTCTAGTTAGTTAGTTCACTGCCTATTTCATTCTTACTTTTGGGTAAATTACATTGCAAAATGCTTTCACCTGTAACACATGTATCTTCCTTTTTACTGCATATGTATTTGTCAATCTCATCCTGTCACAATAATACACATCGTTTAACATAAAATTTCATATAAATCCCCTTAGGTAATAAAGTGTCATAAAGTCGTTTCAGATGTTTCAATTTTTATTCACATTTCACGATATTCAAGATAGACAAAAAAGCAATAACAAAAACAACAAATGACCTTGTCGCAGACATAACAAGCAAATCCAATAACAATAAATCAACTAGTCAACAACAAAGAAACACATAGATACAAGTGTAGATAGTTGGAGATACATAAAAAATAGATAAACACACAACAGAATGCGCAACATACCTTTAAAGCATCATTAAGTCACAAAATTGTGGGCACATTTCTATTTCAGTAACTCAGAGACACATTTAACGCATCATCGCTAAAAGATGCAAATGATTTATATTATTTTGATAACTACAATTTTGTCACACCTTCTTTCATTTGCACACAAATGGATTGAATTTATGTTAAAAAATGTTAATAATCACATCAATCACATTCTGTTAAAATTGATCAGATAATAAGCCGAAAATAAAACATATTGCAGGTGATGTCAAATCAAATGTACAAACACATCTGTAATATAGAAATCACAAATTGGTTAAAACAAATACCCACCAAACTTCAGTGAGCGATTAATCAAATAATTTGCAAAAAAATATCAAGTTTTCGTAAAATCTTAGTTAAATTTTGAAACTTTTTTTGTTAGAGATAATTGGGTGTATGAGACAGTACAATTGTTCCAACATCAGCAGAGAGAAAAAATAAGTTGTCTTACTGGTTTTTATCGTTTTTTATACATGTGTAAGATTACATGCGTGTGAAATTAAGAGTGCAAGAAAGCTCTTTTCCGATCAGTGGTCTAGTTGCAAAATTCTTTAAGGAAAAAAGAATTTTTCAAAATTTTTCTTTAGAAAGTTAATTTTTCTATAGAAAGTGAAATTTCCTTCAATTTTGTATTAAACATTTTTGGTAAAAATAAATTTTATAAAAATTGTATAAAAAAAACAATTTTCTATTAAGCAACTTGTCCATGCATTTAAGTATAACTTGATTGAACAGACTGCTAGACAAGTCGTTCCCAAGTCGTTTTACATTCGCATCTTAAAAAAATTTATTAATGAATATAATGTTTAACTGACCTTTTTGTATCAATCATTCCAGTTGTTGCCAATACACACTAGACTTAGATTTTTTTGGGGTTAACGTATTTACAGTAAAAGAAACTGGAATCTTTTGTTTTTATTTTCGCACATTCAGAGACAAGATAAATTAATTAAGTTTTGTAATATTCATATTTGAATACATTAGCCAAAAATGGTCATAAAAACTATAAAACTTTTGAACTATTTATAATAAGGTGCAGCATAAATTATTGACGAAAATATGCGAAAAAAAAAGATAAAAATAAAAATGTTACAAAACATAGACATATAAAATGTTGTTAATGCAAACGTGTTTTAAAATAAATTTTAAGTATAAATTATGTTATTTTTGTGCTAATTTTAAATACTTATACTATTCAATTAGTTGTTTTTGTGTGCTAGTCTAATACGGGATAGACAGATGGTGCCCCTTTTGGAAGAAAATTTGTAAATCCACGACGAATCTGTCATATTGCCGGTTTGGCGTCAAATTTTCTATAAAACTGAAATTTTCCATTCGTATATTTTTATAAAATGAGATTTATAAAAAAATTATTAAAAGATAAATTATTGAAAATTTTCGATAAAAAGAGAATTTATCGAAAATTTTTTATAAGAAGGAGAATTTATCGAAAATTTTCTATAAAAAAGAGAATTTATCGAAAATTTTCTATAAAAAAGTGATTTTATCAAAAATTTTCCATAAAAGGTAAATTTATGGAAAATTTTATATAAAAATATAATATATCGAAAAATGTCTATAAAAAATAGAATTAATCGAAAATTTTCTATAAAAATAGAATTTATCGAAAATTTTTTATAAAAAAATAATATTTTTATGAAAAATTTCTATATAAATAGAATTTATCGACTAAATTTCTATAAAAATTATCATTTATAGAAAATTGTCTATAAAAACAGAATTTATCGAAAATGTCCCATAAAAATAGAATTTATCAAAAATGTTCTATAAAAATATAATTTATCGAAAAGTTTCTATAGAAAGAGTATTTGTAGAAAATTTTCTATAAAAAGAGTATTTATCAAAAAATTCTATAAAAATTAAATTTATCGAAAAATTTCTATAAAAAGAGAATTTATCGAAAAATTTCTATAAAAAGAGAATTTATCGAAAAATTTCCATTAAAAGAGAATTTATCGAAAAATTTTTATAAAAAGAGAATTTATCGAAAAATTTCTATAAAAAGAGAATTTATCGAAAAATTTCTATAAAAAGAGAATTTATCGAAAAATTTCTATAAAAAGAGAATTTATCGAAAAATTTCTATAAAAAGAGAATTTATCTAAAAATTTCTATAAAAAGAGAATTTATCGAAAAATTTCTATAAAAAGAGAATTTATCGAAAAATTTCTATAAAAAGAGAATTTATCGAAAAATGTTTATAAAAAGAGAATTTATCGAAAAATTTCTATAAAAAGAGAATTTATCGAAAAATTTCTATAAAAAGAGAATTTATCGAAAAATTTCTATAAAAAGAGAATTTATCGAAAAATTTCTATAAAAAGAGAATTTATCGAAAATTTTCTATAAAAAGAGAATTTATCGAAAAATTTCTATAAAAAGAGAATTTATCGAAAATTTTCTATAAAAGAAGAATTTAAAATCTTCGAAAATCTTCTTTAAAAAGAGTATTTATCGAAAATTTTCTATAAAACGAGGAAGGAGAAGGTGAAAATGGAAATAGAAAAGAGCCGCCACCTTACGCCAAAGTTGCCCGAAAAATACACCGGTACGATCTCTGCTTTGCATTTTACGATGCAGGTAATCCGACAGGCAAAATTCCAATAGACCAGCACAGTTAAATAGAAGATCTGGTCAACAATAAGATAGCGGATCACACAATCCCTTCAAAGGTCAGACAACCAATAGGGAGCGTGAGATGCAAATTCAGCATGGACGTCATGTTGATGAGAAAATTTTGAGGAATTATGTCCAGCAAACTGTATTTCTAAACATTGAGGGAAAAACATGAAACATGGGTTTGATGTAGTACACATCCTTCTATCAACCTGACCTACAAAAATATACACGAAAATTTTGTATAAAGCTTATTCTCACGCTAAATAGAGAAACTATTCCCTTTTTAAGGTTAAAATGTCCTAGTGGTAGCGTTTGTTAGTATAAAGTGTGACGCATCTAAAATCAAAGTATTTGATATTTAAATTACAACATTAAGTACCCTTCACATGATCACACTTTACGTACGTAAAGTCTAATGAGAAATTAAAAAAAAGAGAGTACAAGTTGAAAGATTTATATTTATTGGTGTTTACACGATCGGTATTAAACAATAACAAAGTTCGATGAAAACAGCTGTTTTTCTGTTCTTCTCTTTTTTTACTCTAAAATACATCCTGATCTAATGCGATATGCTTGTTTTTTAATTATTTCAAAAAATGAAGGAAGACGTACAACTGTCAACCAATAACTGTTGATTTCACGATTCCATTTATTTTTATCTACACAAAATTTTGACAGATCATATGACTTGTGTGCTCGTGTAAAGAGGGGGTTTTTAATATTTATCAATGTCTGGTATTATAAATATTTTGGAAACAACAAGATTTAAAATACTGCCACTTAAGATGATAAAAACGATGCGAAGTCATTTACATATTTAGAGCTCTTAGGTGGTGGAATTACAATGAATAGAGAGAAGTGAGTATTAAATGGTTTGTTTATTTCATTTTTAGGGGATTCAGTGACACATTTTTGTATTGTGTTACAAGTTTTTTTTCTTGTGTTTTCTTGGGCAATATATACTATTAAATCAAAATTGTATTGGTATATTTTGTTTTTTTGTTTTGGTTTTTGGGAAAAAAAACGCATTTGAAATTTTATTTCATTTAAATTTAATAAATTTATGACATGCCTTGGCTTATATATTTATTGTAAATCTAAATATTAATATGGATTTATAACAAAAAGATGATTTTGGTTAAAAAAAAAAGTTATTAAGAAAGACAGAAATTAAAAATACAACTGAGTATAAAAAGATTAGTGTTCAATGTAAAGGTTATCAGTTGGGTTCATTTTATCTTAAGGGCTAAAGCGCCAACATAACGCAACACAAGCATAACTTACACCTACACAGCATGTTTAGACTTGTAAGTAAAAAAGAAGAAAAGTTAAGCAGCTAATGCTAAAAAAAGGGATAATGTAAAGTTGTTGTTAATTTTCCTTCTTTTTCTTTCAATCTAGATTTTGGCAACAGTTTTAATAACTTTGACAGCCGCAGCTGCTAAAAATAATGATACCATCACAAAATTCCTTAGTCAGGTGAACTCAGATGGTACCTACGGCTATGAGGTGGAACAATCGAGTGGTGTGGAATATAAAGAAGCAGGCTTTGGTGGCCATTATGCCAAAGGTGCCTATCAATATGTTTCGCCTGAGGGTAAACGTATTGCCGTAGTTTATACAGCTGATGAAACCGGTTTTCATCCTGAATCGGATTCTATACCGACACCACCACCAATTCCTGCTTATATTCTTAAAGCTTTGGAATATATACGTGAACATCCTACGATTGAGGAATTGGCGGATCGTAAAGTGAGAGCTAAACAAGTGTGAAAAGTTTGCTGGTTGCTTTTTAGTGAGGAGTAGTTTTTATAAAGTATTAAGTTTGTATTTTTTATTTATTTATGAATAAAATTAATAATTATTTTTTTGTTAAAAAATTTTGATTTTTTTATTTTTTAAATTTCCAAAAAAAAAAATATTTGTTCTATAATTAACTGAAAAAGAGCAAATTTCTAAAGCTAAACAAAATTTAAGTCTAAGCTAGAGACAAAAAAAGTTTTAGCTGCCATTTTAGCTAAAAACTTCCAAATATTTCATCACAAATGTTTTTGAAGATTAAATTAAGTTCAAAACTTAAAATTTATTTAAAAAAACAAAAATATTTATGCAAATTTAGTTCAACAAAATTTGCAACTATTTTAGCACACACAACACCCACACACACTTTAGAAATCTTCAGTGAAACACTTAATTTTATCTTTAAAACTTTAGTGACTTCATATCTTCTCACTTTGAAGGCTTTAAGCGTTATATTAGTTTTCTGTTAAGTAAATATTTTCATAGATTAACCGCCTTTAACTTTAATTTATATATATTTTTTTTCAAAGTTTAACAGATTAACAAAAATGATTGATTACTAAATTAAAGTAATTAATTAAACATATTAAAAGCAACGAAAAAACCCAGTTTGTCTAGCTTGACACACTTCCCAAAACATGATACACAATGAAATTAGTAAATGTTTATAATTAAAAAAAGACTTAATAAAGCAAAACACTTTAAAAGAAGTAAATAAAAAAAAATGATAAAACACTCTTAAGTCGACTTAAGAATGCGCTAAGTACATTGCTTATATAAACAATAAATGTTGTACATTGTACGTCTTTTCACATCATGAAATTTTTACTTAATATACGAAATATTTTAATTATATAAATATTACAAAAGTTTTTCATATTATAGACGACATTTTCGTAAATACAATGAAAAAGGTAATTAAAAATTTTTAACCTAAACATGATTTATTTTTAGTGTAAAAATTTTATATTCAACTGAATCAAAACTTACTTGCATCACATAAGTAAGTTTTTTTCGAAACATTCCCCTGCAAAAGTAAAACAAAGTACTTCCAAAAGAATAACATTAATCACCACTTCAAAAGTAGCACTATGTGATTTTTTTCTTACTTCTGTGGAAGTGATGTTTATTGACTTACAAAGAAGCGAAAAGAATGCAATTTTTGTTTTTAAATTGAAAGTATTTTTTTTTTTGTTCTGGAATTTTTTAAATTAACCAAATTTTATTTTCGATTAAAATGATAAATTTATTTATGTCAATATTATTTGAGTTAAATTAGTTGTATTCTATAATACTACAATTTTACTTCACCTAATAACTTCAAAAAAAAAAAAAAGAACATAAAAATTACTTCCTTACAATGACTTCAGATTTAGTGAATTTGGAATCAAATAAAAAGGACATCCCCCCCCTATGACAAGTTAAAATCATAACTTATTTAGTTCTTTTTTCATACTTAATCTGTTATTACTAATTTAAATCGCTTTATATAAGCGAACTGTATATACTTGGATTCTGATATTCGTTTCATTTAATTGATGGTATCAATGAAGACTTTTTTCAAAAAAAAACTTGCAAAAAATATTTTAAAAAGTTGGAAAAATCCCTATTTACATAGTCTTTATGTCCTATATATAGTTTTTAGAAATGTAAATGTCCTTGCATGAACACATACATAATACAAAACTGTATCCTATTTATGTATATAACGCTTTGGAATTTTATAGCTTTTATATTTTTATTCAACAAAACACATTTTTATGAAATATTCACAATTTTTTGTATTTTTCTCTATTTTAAGTTTAAATTCAACCATTAATCCAATAATCGTTAACAAATAGAATATTAAATTTTACTAATTTTATATATTTTATTTATAAAATAACCCGTGAACTTTTTCTGAGAATTATACTCCACCATAGCATTGACATGACTGTTTTAATTTCTGTGAAAACGCTGCATAACAAACCCACATAACCAACCACATTTAGTATTTTAAACAATGTGCTATATTGAATAGTTGACTCAATTTATTTATCAGAGGGTTTGTAACATCATAAAATTTAATTTTTCTTAAGTCAAGTTAGGTAGGTAGATAGATAGATAGATAGATAGATAGATAGATAGATAGATAGATAGATAGATAGATA
>NC_060953.1:49345076-49348501 GCF_022045245.1 Lucilia cuprina | reverse complement strand
AGTTCAGTTCTAGTTCAGTTCTAGTTCAGTTCTAGTTCAGTTCTAGTTCAGTTCTAGTTCAGTTCTAGTTCAGTTCTAGTTCAGTTCTAGTTCAGTTCGTTCTAGTTCGGTTCTAGTACATCTCTATCTGAGTTCTAGTTTTTTCGATCTACTTTTCCAAAATATTAAATCATTAAATATTTATCAAAAGTCGAATTTTTGTTTTTTTTTAGAATTAGTTATTTTTTAAGGTTTCTTGAAATATATATAAAAATAAAATGACCTTTATTTATTGTATAATATAATTAGTTCTCAACTCTGCACTTTAAAAATAACCTAAATACAATCAATCGCATTTAATTGGCGTATTTAATAATTAATAAATTTAATTATTTTTTAACTATTTTTTATATTATAACAATTGCTTTAACTAAACATAATAAACAGTTTGTTGTTATGTTTTATTTAACTTATTTTTTCATGTTTGGTATTGAAAAACTTTTTAGCGGCTATTATCAAAAAGATACGTTTGTTTGATATTATTTTCAATTTTATTAAGATTTTGATATTTTAATTATAATTTTTATTTTGGTTATAAACCTAAGTGTTTATTTCAGATTTTTATTTCAATCTAGTTATTTTACAATTTTATTTGACTTTTTATATCAGTAGTTTAAGTTTATGTTTTTTTAATGTAAATTATGTCAAGAGATAATTAAATGAAGAGTAAAATTTAAATTTGTAAACAATTTTAATAATTTATTGCTTTACTTTAATATCGTTTAAATAAAGTTGTTAATGACTTCAATGCCTACCTGTTACTAATTTAAATAAAATCTATTGTTTTGTAAAAAATTAACAAATTATATAAAAAACAGGTTTTTTCTTAAAGTGAGATTCGGGATTGTTTATTTTTGCTAATTTTTTTAACATCTTTATTATGTGATTTAACAATTATATTTTTAAATTGACCTAAAAACTCACTAACTAATTCCTCTTAGCTTTTATCATCACCCTCTACTAAAAAATGTGACAAACAGCTCTTTTTCTCAAACGCTTCCACATTTCAATTGCATTTTAACTGTTCACTTGAAATCCTATTTAAATTAAAAAATGTTACTAATTAAATGTTAATGCAATTTTTTCACACATACTTAAACTTTTAACATTTAAGTTTTTGTTAATAATAAAACACAACTTCTATTTATCATAATTTTTATTTTAAATTATTTACAAACAAAAACTTATAATCATTCTCACCTGTTGACTAATGCTAGCTTGACAATAAACCGATTAAAATTGGAATTCTAAATTAGTCAATACTATTTTTCATTTGTTGAAAATTAACATTTTTTTTTCGTTTTCATTAAAAATCGAAACTGGTTTCGTTTTTAGCTGTCAAATATAATAAACGAAATTGTTTTTAAAATTTTTGGTTTAAATATGTAAACAAATAATTAAGAGATTTTATACCGATAAGAAACGATTACATTAAGCCCTACAATTTTTTTAACATTAAAAAAATAATCCATTTATTTTATATAGAAAGTTTCTGTTTTTATAGAAAATTTCGAAAGATTATTTTATTTTTTTAGATGATTTTCGATAAATATTTATTTAATAGAAAATTTTCGATAAATTTCCTTTTATAGAACATTTTTGATAAATTATCTTAAAAAATCTATTTTTGCGAAAAATTCTCTTATAGAATATTTCCGATAAGTTCGCTTTTTATAGAAAACTTTTCATTATTTATCTTTTTAATTTCTCTTTTTATAAAAAATGTTCGATAAATTCTCTTTTTATAGAAGATTTTGAAAAAAATGCTTTTTGAAAAATTCCCTTTTTGTAGAAAATGTTTTCGATAAATTCCCTTTTGATAAAAAAAAATTCAATAAATTCTCTTTTTTTATAGAAAATTTTTATAAATTCTCTTTTTGTATAATATTTTTTAAAATTCCCTTCTCTCTCTTTTTGCAGAAAATTCTATAAATTTTCGATTAATTCTCTTTTTTTTTAAATTTTTGGTAAATCATTTTTATAGAAAATAAATCTCTTTTATATAAAATTTTCGATAAATTCTTTTTTATATGAAATATTCGATCATTCTCTTTTTGTATAATATTTTTTAAAATTCCCTTCTCTCTCTTTTTGCAGAAAATTCTATAAATTTTCGATTAATTCTCTTTTTTTTAAATTTTTGGTAAATCTTTTTTATAGAAAATAAATCTCTTTTATATAAAATTTTCGATAAATTCTTTTTTATATGAAATATTCGATAAATTTTCTTTTTTTGTAGACAATTTTCGAAGAATTTTCTTTTTATAGAAAATTTTCAAAAAATTCTCTTTTTAACAAATTTTCCATAAATTTTCTTTTTATATTTTTTTTATAAATTCTCTTTTTATAGAAAATTTTCAATAAATTCCTTTTCATAGAAAATTGTATAACAAATCTCTTTGCATAGAATATTGTAGATACATTTTCTTTTCTATAGAAAATTCTCTTTTTATAGAGAATTTAGTTTTATTTTGATAATAATCTTTTCTTAATTCTCGTTTTAAGAGGATTTTCACAAAATTTAGTTTTTAAACCAATTTTAGAAAATTTTTTTTTATACAAAATTTTCGGAACATTTCTTTCTTTTATAGAAACTTTGAGAAGAATTTATGATTTTCATAGAACTTATTTTTTACTTCTGAAAATTATATATGAAAACTTTCGATTTTTAAGAAAACTGTTATATTTGTTTTTAAAGAAATTCAGTTCTGTAAAAAGTTTCAAAAATTCTTCCTTATTTTTTAAAATTTTTTAAATTTACTTTATATTACTTTATATTTTATAAAATTTTATCTTCTTATAGAATGTTTTCATTAAAAAATGGAATAAAGTCTCCATAGGCCATTCAACTAATCATTCCCTCTTATCATGCTGTAGGGCACTAGCGATCTCTTGACTATAGCTAATTAACATATAACAAATGACATCCATTGCTGATATTTGTTAAATGTATGATTTGAAGTTTAAATCCATTCAGTTGTAGTTTACTGTCACATTGAATATTTGGAGTGTAGAGTAAATGTCATAACCTGTTTGTGAAGAAGAGCGTTAGTTGAACCTGCATGTGTTTTTTTAATGTATCGGTTTTGTTGTAGTAGCTATAAAACACTATATTTTTAATCACCGGTACGAAAATACACATTCACAAATTCTTACAACAAACAACATTTTCCGATTTCAATTTACATACATATTAAAGTATAACAATGAAGCGTAAGCAAATGAACATAAACAGCGATTATAATGAAAGGTGGTGAACAACTGGATTGATATCCTACGCTTGCTATCTATCTATCTATCTATCTATCTATCTATCTATCTATCTATCTATCTATCTATCTATCTATCTATCTATCTATCTATCTATCTATCTATCTATCTATCTA
>NC_060953.1:49312373-49344976 GCF_022045245.1 Lucilia cuprina | reverse complement strand
GTCTATAGTCTAGTCTATAGTCTAGTCTATAGTCTAGTCTATAGTCTAGTCTATAGTCTAGTCTATAGTCTAGTCTAAAGTCTAGTCTATAGTCTATTCTATAGTCTATTCTATAGTCTAGTTTATAGTCTAGTCTATTGTCTAGTCTATAGTCTAGTCTATAGTCTAGTCTATAGTCTAGTCTATAGCCTAGTCTATAGTGTAGTCTATAGTCTAGTCTATAGTCTAGTTTATATAGTTCAGTATATATTCTAGTATATGGTTCAATTTAGGCTTTAGTCTACTATAGGTTTTAGTCTAGGCAATATTCTTGTATATAGCCTTATGAGTATTCCAGTCTATAATTCAGTCTATCGTTTGATATAAAGTAGGGTGAAAAATTAATTTAGTGCTTTAATAACCTAAAAACTTACAAGTTACAGCTTTTTCTTGTTCATAGAATACTTACTTTTTTGTTGTTGTCTTCTTCTTTAACAGCTGTAACACTATATTTACATTTTTCTCATGTTTTTCTTACATTCAATTTTTTCTTTAAATAAAAGCAATAATGTAATTGCAACAACATAATAGGATGCATATACATATGCTCCCTCTTACACTTCTATCCTAAAACCCTCTCTCCCGCTTTTGGCTACCTTCTTACAATCTCCTTAACAAATTTGGCGAATTACGCATTTCTATTAAATTTTCTAACATTTTTAACATTTTTTACGAATTTTTTATATATATTTGTATATACCGCTATTAATTAGTATTTGTTATTAACAATTAACTAACTGTTTAGCTTAATTTAAACATTACCTACAATTTACCCTAAACAATAGAACACTTTTGAAATATTAAGAAAACAAATAAAATGAAACAATAACAAAAAGCATTCATAATTTATTGCAGTTGTTGTTATTGTTCTCAAATATTTGCTTTTGAAATGGAATACTTGTAATAATAACAACAACAATGACATTTCTCTGACCATTTGTTGCTTTAGTTATTTGTCTTCTTCTTTAGTTGCTAAAAATTTCTAAAGTGTTCGCTTGTTTTGTGTTAATGGTCCTGTTTAAATTAATCTAAAACGTTAATTATTTGTTAATATTTAAATATTTTTGTTGAAAATTGTTTATAAATATCGTTATGGAAAAATGTTTATAAAAATGTGCTAAATTATTAGTTTAAGAAAGTGTTTTAAAATTTGCAAAAAAATTCATTGCAATTTTGTTAAGCCGAGCGCCGGTCGGTGATTTTCTTTTGTCGCGTCATTCGTTTTGTTTAGTGATGGGAAAGCATTAAACAAATGGGATAGGGGAAAAGAGAAAAAATGCTTGAATTAACTGAGGAGAAAAGAAATGGGGAAAATGAAAAACGTTAAAGAAAAAGAGTTGATGTTTGGTGTTAATATGTAAATAAGTATGTGTTGCATTGTTTTTGTATGCAAGAAATACAAACGGGAGATTATCGTTATTTTAACAACAAACGAGAAAGGTGAGTGATTTAAAATAACTAGGAGAATTTGTTTTTGTTTTTTATTAGATTTATTGTGTCTTATTATTAATTTGACTATATCACTAAAGAACAACTTATAATAGTTTTCTATGGTATTGACTATAGAACTGTTAATAGTATTTATTAACTATAAAGTAGTCTAAAATCTTGACTGTAAAAAAAGTCTATAGTCTTGACTATATAAAATTCTGAAGACGTGACTATTAAGAATCTACAGTCTTGACTATAAAAAAATTCTATTGTCTTGACTGTAGAAATTTCTATAGTCTTTACTATAAAAAGGTCTATATTCTTGACTATAGAAAGGTCTATACTCTTGAGTATAGAAAAGTCGATGTCTTGACTATAGAAATGTCTATAGTCTTGACTATAGAAATGTCTATAGTCTTGACTATAGAAATGTCTATAGTCTTGACCATAGAAATGTCTATAGTCTTGACTGTAGACAAGTTTATAGTCTTGACTATAGAAACGTCTATAGTCTTGACTATAGAATTGTCTATAGTCTTGACTATAGAAATGTCTATAGTCTTGACTATAGAAATGTCTATAGTCTTGACTATAGAAATGTCTATAGTTTTGACTATAGAAATGTCTATAGTCTTGACTATAGAAAAGTCTATAGTCCTGACTATAGAAAAGTCTTTAGTATCGACAATAGAAAAGTCTATAGTCTTGACTATAAAAAAGTCTATAGTCTTTACCATAGAAAAGTTTATAGTCTTGATTATAGAAAAGTCTATAGTCTTGAGTATAGAAAAGTCTATAGTCTTGACTATAGAAAAGTCTATAGTCTTGACTATAGAAAAGTGTATAGTCTTGACTATAGAAAAGTTTATAGTCGTGACTATAGATAAGTCTATAGTCTTGAGTATAGAAAAGTCTATAGTCTTGACTATAGAAAAGTATATAGTCTTGACCGTAGAAAAGTCCATAAAGTCTTGACTATAGAAAAGTCTATAGTCTTGACAATAGAAAAGTCTATAGTCTAGACTATAGTCTTTACTATAGAAAAGTCTATAGTCTTTACTATAGAAAATTCTATAGTCTTTACTATAGTCTATAGTCTGGACAATAGAAAAGTCTTTAGTCTGGACAATAAAAAAGTCTATAGTCTTGACTATAGAAAAGTCTATAGTCTTTACTATAGAAAATTTTTTAGTCTTTACTATAGAAAATTCTATAGTCTTTACTATAGAAAATTCTATAGTCTTGACTATAGAAAAGTCTATAGTCTTGACTATAGAAAAGTCTATAGTCTTGACTATAGGAAAGTCTATAGTCTTGACTATAGAAGAGTCTATAGTCTTGACTATAGGAAAGTCTATAGTCTTGACTATAGAAGAGTCTATAGTCTTGGCTATAAAAAATTCTATAGTCTTGACTATAGAAAAATCTATAGTTTTGACTATAGAAAAGTCTTTAGTCTTGACTTTAGAAAAGTCTACAGTTTTGACTATAGAAAAGTCTATAGTCTTGACAATTAAAAATTCTATATACTGGCTTTATTAGTAGTTATTTTTGATTACAAAGCCTTGGTTATATAAGAGTCTTTGTAGTCTTGATTATAGAACGGTTCACGGTATTCTATAATTTGGGGTATAAATCGAGTGGAAAATTATTTTATTGTTACAAGTTTGTTCTATTTCAAAATTTAAATTTTCCATGCCTTTTTTTATTAAAATACCAAATTAAATACTATATTAATTTTTTGAAGTGTGAAAAAGTATCAAAAAATTGTTAAAGTATGTCTGTAGTAATGTGCAATGACCAACTAATACCGCAAGGTAGTGTTTGCTTTATGATCACACTGTGTAAATGTTTAACTGCTATGGTCACAGCTAACTTACCAAATTATAGTAAAGATTTTTTAAACTAAATGGGAATTGTTGCTGAAACACAAATTCTTTACAGGGAAAATAGATATAAACTATTAAAAATATATATAAAAAAACTTTAAAATATTTAGAAAGGGTTGAAGAAAATATCCTAGTTAAAAACTTGTTTCCTTTTTTTCTAAAGAACTAATTTACATATTTTACAATTAACCCTTTTTAAACATATTTAAGCACCCTAAAAACATTAAAAGGTACTGAGTGTTACAATTATTATTTTTTTATTACAATTCAAGTTAAATTTTAACATTTTTTATTTAATTTTTTCATTGTTGAAACTATAGGGTTTCATTTTTAGGCTTAATTTGGACATTGGTCTTCCAAAAACATATAATAAGACCAGTTGCTATCTAGTAACTATATTTGTTAACACTATAATAATGCTGTTAATATTATTAAATCATTATTTCAAGTAGATGGTTATGTTAACTTAACTTACATTTACCAAAAAAATTTTAAACACAAAAGCTCTATAGTTCTAGTTAATGAGCTAAATGATAAACTCAACACCTCCTCAAAATTTATTAAGTTTAAATTTTCAATTTCACACAAAAGCTTTTGTATCGCTCAAAGCTTAAAATTACCGTGTGGACATCATAACCACCCCCCACAATCCCAGCCACAGTAGACACATCTTGTGGGTAAGCATCAGACGACAGTGTATACCGGTTGTGACTATTGCTCACTAGCATCACTTGGAGCGAAAATATTTACACAAGTAATAAATAGTTCTTAAGTTTAACTTGTCTATTATTTTAAACTGACAGTGCTTTTAATTGTTTTTTTGGGTGGTAAAATGAAAAGTAAAAGGGTTAATTGAGAAATATGTAAATTATTTCTGTAGACAAAGAAAAAGGGTTAGTTTTTCTACTAGGATATTATTTTCTTCAACCCTTTTAAGTGCTTTCAAAAGTTTCATCCTTAAAAGTTGTCTACATCTTTCTTGCGTCCTTTGTTGTAATTCCCATTAAGTTTATTAAAAAATTCGAATGAATAGTTAAGTTTTATGTTGGCGAAAGTATAAATACTTACATCACGTAGGGGCTACCGTGATCATGAAGGCGGCTCCCCCAAAGAGTGGCTTGGTCATTGCACCTTACGACTTTGTACACCTTTGCCAATATTCCGAACGAGAATAGTGGATGCGTATAATTTTTGGTAGCCGGGAATGGCCTTAGATGCCGTCCCGATATTTGTGTAATTGATTTCAGTTTAAACTAAATATATTTTAATAAATTTCTATACTCTAACACTAGGCGAGCGAGTAATATTGACTGGACTAAAATCTAGACTACTATAGACTATAGACTAGACTATAGACTAGACTAGACTATAGACTAGACTATAGACTAGACTATAGACTAGACTATAGACTAGACTATAGACTAGACTATAGACTAGACTATAGACTAGACTATAGACTAGACTATATACTAGACTATAGACTAGACTATAGCCTAGACTATAGACTAGACTATAGACTAGACTGCAGACTAGACTATAGACCAGACTATAGACCAGACTATAGACTAGACTATAGACTAGACTGCAGACTAGACTATAGACCAGACTATAGACTAGACTGTAGACTAGACTATAGACTAGACTGTAGACTAGTTAGTTCAGCAGTCAGTTATTTATTAAGTAAGTTAGTTAGTTAGTTAGTTAGTTAGTTATTTAGTTAGTTGTAAAAGAAATTCATAAAGCGGTTTCAATTGCTCTATGGCGGTTTTTCTTACTTTCAACTTAAATAAAACATTCTTTTAAATAACTGCCATAACTTTTGGTATTTATCACGATTTTTTTTTTTTTTTTTTTTTTTTTGTATTTCAAAAATTGTAACACTAAACATTAGCTGCAAATTGTTTAAACATAAAAACGAAAATAAATTATATTTTAAATGCAAACATCTTTTTCCGCTTAATGTTAGAAAATTTAAAGTTTAATAGGGGATTAAGAGAGCACAAACACAAATAAACATTAAAAAAACAGTTAAATTTTGAAATGCATGTGTTTGAGTTTTACGTATGAATGAATTTTAAGATACTTAGATATATTTAATATTAGCAAAGAAAAACACAATTTTTGAGTTAATAGTGTTGGCTGACATGTCTTACCCACTAACAAATAATTCCGTAATCATCAACAACATCATCGTCGTCGACATCATCATCCACAGCATGATCTCTTTCTGAAATCTAAAGCCATAGTTGAAATAAACACATACACGTTTAGGTACTTACTTATACATTTAAAAATAAAAATCTTGTACAATTATTACCAGTTTATAGATACATTAAGTAAATATGTAGTGAACAGAAAAATACTTTAAAGTGTAAAATTATTAATTTGTTGTGTATGATTTTTTGTTAATAATTTTTTTATTTTTTGGTTTTTTTTCGATTTGCAATATTTTAATTTTGAGTTTTGAGGGATTGTGTGCAATTAAATTCTGCGCATATAAATATGTGCACATTTGCCACAAATACTTTATAAACACTTTAGATCTTTAAGATTTAACATCAATAACAAATTATCATTCACCTAAACTCAACAAAAATGTTCAAAATTGTAAGTTTCCTGTTTTAAAGGAAGAACAAACAAAAATCTATAAATAAAATCAAACAGTAATTAAATTATTTCCATACTCCTGCCTTAATTTTGTACACGAAATGAGTTTCAAGGACTCTTCAAGGCAGGAACTTTAAAATAATTAATAATAATGAAATTTGTTTTCTTCTCCTCTCCACTCACAATTTATTTACAGCTCATTGTTTCTTTAGCCATTTGTGGTTGTGCATTGGCTGTTGATTATCAGGCTGAAACCCGTAATTTCGTTAACGAAATCAAAGAGGATGGCAGCTACAATTATCAATTCGATACCACCAATGGTATTGCCCAGCAGGAGTCGGGTGTTGGTGGCCACTATGCCACTGGCTCTTCTCAATACTACTCTCCTGAGGGTGAATTGATTCAATTGACTTATACTGCCGATGAAAATGGTTTCCAACCACAAGGTGCTCATTTGCCAACACCACCACCAATTCCAGAAGCTATTTTAAAATCATTGGAATACATTCGTACTCATCCCTATCATGAGGAGCAGCAATATCAACAACCCGGCGCTGCCAAACAATACGGCAATCAGCAACAACATCAAGGTCCCTATCGTAAATTCTAATTTAGAGAAATAACAATTGTACGTGATTGCGATATTTGCTGTGATTTCATTCTTGTCTGTCTATCTATCTAATCCATCTATCTGTCAATAGGAAAAATCTTCTGTTTATATTGTTTGCTCCTTTGGAACACTCACATTCCTACATTTACAAAATGTATTTGTATAGTAATACCGCCATAAATATTTTTCTTTTACTACACATATATATGTAAACACTTAGACATACATACATACTTATAAATAATACATAAAATTCATACTTGTATACTACATCTTACTTTTAAACATACACACATTCAACATCCCTATCCTTAATATCCTTGTTTTATATACTTTTTGTAAATAGTGAGAATAAAGAGAACATAATTTTGTTATAAATATTTTTGTTTGTTAAAAACAAAAAATTGTCATCAAATAAAATATATCATAGTGTTTTATTTACAACATTGAAGAAATAGTAATAATATCATTTTTGCAAAGGATCTGCTAAAGGATTTAAAATATATTATAATAAAACTATACTTTGTCACTGTGTGATATGACAATTTGTATACTTTTTCTTGGCAATTTGTTAAAAATTTTAAAATCCTAATAGTCATTTAATCAGAACCAAAGACATACACCACTATTGAGCATGTTGGATTCTTCTTATACATATACATACATAGAAAGATGACAGCATTCAAACTCTAAACTATTGACTAAACTACAGACTAGACTATAGACTAGACTATAGACTAGACTATAGACTAGACTATAGACTAGACTATAGACTAGACTATAGACTAGACTATAGACTAGACTATAAACTATAGACTAGACTATAGACTAGACCATAGACTAGACTATAGACTAGACTATAGACTAGACTATAGACTAGACTATAGAGTAGACTATAGACTAGTCTATAGACTAGACTATAGACTATACTATAGACTAGACTATAGACTATACTATAGACTAGGCTATAGACTAGACTATAGACTAGACTATAGACTAGGCTATAGACTAGACTATAGACTAGACTATAGACTAGGCTATAGACTAGACTATAGACTAGACTATAGACTAGACTATAGACTAGACTATAGACTAGACTATAGACTAGACTATAGACTAGACTATAGACTAGACTATAGACTATAGACTAGACTATAGACTAAAATGTTTTATAAAGAGTAGACTATAGACTAGACTATAGACTAGACTATAGACTAAAATGTTTTATAAAGAGAGAATTTAAAAAAATAAATATTTCAAAATTTTCAATTGTGACAAGTTTTTAAAACTATTTTAGTATGACTGAAAAAATAGATAGATAAGACGCATAAACCCTTTGTTATTTACCTACAAATACAATTTGTTGCTAGAATATAAATCAATTTGTATTTATTTTTTTATTTTTGCTCCTACAATCATTAACATTCTAAAGTGACTAAATGAAATATGATTATAATTGAAATATTCCTACATCGCATCGTCATATTTTAAAGCAATTTAAGACTTCAGCAATTAAGAGGTGTGAACATTTAATGAATCATTAGAAAATTATTCAAATAATAATGAGTTTATACAATATGCAAAGCTCATTTGTATTAAAAGATAATAAATTATTTTTAAGCCCAAGACTAGTACGAACATTATTACAATTAATCAGGGCTTGTAATAAGTCTAAAATATATATTTTCAACAACAGAAATCAATTAATATTTAGTTTTAAGGTCATGCCACAATAAGAAGAAGACACATATTCATTCACATCGTTGTAGCTTATTTTTTGATACAAATTTAAAACAGCCACCATCAGCCAAGCAGCAAATGATTAATGTTGCAAATGAAAATTTATATCACTTCCGATTAACATGAATAAAACCACTCCATGCAACCAGTTATAGCAAATGTAGCCGAAAATTACCTTGAATTTGTTTTCAATTGGAAATGGACGGACAGTTAGACACAGAAAACAAATAATGGATCCCTTTAATTATGAAAATAATACACATTTATGAACAAAAAATGTTTAAACAAAAACGCATGAATGACTAGATTAATCGAAGTATTATTTTAATATTTAAGTGGCTCTTGATTCATGATTAACAAAACTCAATGTAATGTTGCATGTTCAAATGAAACTGTTAAATAAAATAATTACATAGTAAATTTGTAAAAACTAACAGGACCCATCAATTTGTATGAAGAGCCACACGCTTTCTTAAGGAGGCTTTTTATTAACCTTGAATTTAAAAAGGTCTTAAATCAATTTTTTAGTTAACGAATTTAACGAAAATTGTATATAAATAACGTTTTTAAATAGAATTTCCTATAAACTCACTCTTTAAGAGAATATTCGTAAATTTGATATTTTCAAAGAATTTTTATCTAGTGTAGACTAGACTATAAACCAAACCATAGACTAGACCATAAACTAGATTATATATTAGACTATAGATTAAACTATAGATTAAACTATAAACTAGACTATACACTAGGCTACAAAATAAGCTATAGACTAGAATACAGACTAGGCTTTAGACTACACGATAGACTAGACTACAGACTAGACACTATCGGCTAGACTATGTACTAAACTATAGGCTAGACTATAGACAAGACTATAGGCTAGATTATAGACTAGACTATAGGCTAGACTTTAGACTAGACTATAGCCTAGACTACAGACTAGACTATAGGCTAGACTATAGACTAGAATATAGGCTAGACTATAGACTAGAATATAGAACAGACTATAGACTAGACTATAGACTAGACTATAGCCTAGACTATAGACTAGACTATAGGCTACACTATAGACTAGACTATAGACTAGACTATAGACTAGACTATAGACTAGACTACAGACTAGACTACAGACTAGACTACAGACTAGACTATAGACTAGACTACAGACCAGACTATAGGGTAGACTATAGATTAAACTATAGGCTAGACTATAGACTAGACTCTAGGCTAGACTACAGACTAAACTATAGGCTTGACTATATACTACACTATAGGCTAGACTATAGACTAGACTATAGACTAGACTATAGACTAGACTATAGGCTAGACTATAGACTAGACTATAGGCTAGACTATAGACTAGACTATAGCCTAGACTATAGCCTAGACTAAAGACTAGACTATAGACTAGACTATAGGCTAGACTATAGACTATACTATAGGCTAGACTATATACTATACTATAGACTATACTATAGACTATACTATAGACTAGACTATAGACTAGACTATAGGCTAGACTATAGACTAGACTATAGCCTAGACTATAGCCTAGACTAAAGACTAGACTATAGGTTAGACTATAGGCTAGACTATAGACTACACTATAGGCTAGATTATAGACTAGACTATAAACTAGACTATACCTTGACTATAAACTAAACTATATACTAAACTATAGGCTGGACTATAGAATAGGCTATAGACTACACTAAATTATAATATTGGAAATAGTGTTATCCTTTCTCCGGACTTCGGTCTGAAGTAAAGCCCGAACTTTTGTCTTGCTATGGACTAGACTATATAGATTAGACTATATTCTTGACTACAGTAAATTTTCTATAAATACTCAAAATATTTCTCTTTCTTAAATATTTTCGATTAAGTTTGTTAATCGTTAATCTCAACTACAATCCATTTGTGTGCTGGGATATTGCGTCATGATGCTGCATACCCACTGCCTTAATTATGCACAACCTTGATCATGATTATAATGTGGAAGACAATAATGTATGTAGAAGATAATAATGCAACAGGTCTTATTTATTGGAGGTACAACTTCATAATCAAAAAACACATACAATCGCATAACAATCGGTCAGACACACACATACACATATATTTAGACAATGACTTTTGAGAATGTACATTCAAAAGATTTGTATGGTTGGATGACTGGCTGGCTAGACTGGCAAAAACGGCGGATTGTTTTGGCGTTAAATTAAACGAATAAGTGAATGTTGTGTGTGTCTTTTTCCGGTTTCATATTAAACAATGTTTCTTTGCAATATTTTACGTTTTTGTTGATTATAAAGAATTTTTTTGTTTTGCCTATAACAAAAAACATACATATAAATTGTGGATTTAGGTCATGCAACATTTTACATTTTTACAACTTGGCAACAAGCATATCAACTTCGTTTTTTTTTTGTTGGCAGTTGTAAAATCCCACAGAATTAAAAGCAGCTCACGTGTTTCTTGGCAACAACTCAGAAGTGTAGTTTCAAGAATAACTTACAATTTAGTTTCCTCATGTCGCAAGAAACAGCAATTTTAACAAATAAAAAGTTGTTCAACTTCACCTGTCGTTATAGTATTTCACAGTTTATGTCTTGTTGTCTTGTTTTTTTGGGCATCTTTTGCCATAGCATAGCTTTTGCCATTGTTGTTGTTGTTGTTGCTGTAATAAACGTGAACTACCTTCGATGTGACTACATGTTGCAAGGTCATTTTAATCATTGTATTTCCAAACATTCGATACTATTCAATTGAAATCAATATGTCAACTGTTTCGTTGTTCTTCTAAAACCGTTTTTATCTTTTTGCAATGCTGCTGGAACGAGTTAAAGAATTTTAGGTGCTAAGTCAACGGAATTGAGTAGTAGAGTCTTGAAAATTATTTAAATTAAAAATAGTTAAAAGAATGCAGAGCAAAATGTTTTATTCATATAGTTTATAGTCTAGTGTATAGTCGAGTCTAGCTTATAGTCTAAACTAATGTCTATTCTATAATGTAGTCAATATCCTAATTTGCAATCTAAAGTCTAGTCTATAGTCTAGTATATAGTCTAGTCTATATTCTAGTCTATAGTCTAGTCTATAGTCTAGTATAGTTTATAGTCTACTCTATAGTCTATTCTATTCTCTAGTCTAAAGGTTAGTCCACAGTCGAGTCAATCTTCAGTTATATAGTCGAGTCCATAGTCTAGTGTATTGTATAACCTGTAGTCTTGTCTAAAGGATAGTCAGGTATTTAGTCTAGTATATTGCCTAGTCTGTAGTCTAGTCTAAAGGGTAGACTCTAGTCAAGTCAGGTCTATAGTCTAGTCTATAGTCAAAGATGTAGTCTAGTCTATAGTCTAGTCTATAGTCTAGTCTATAGTCTAGTCTACAGTCTAGTCTATAGTCTAGTCTATAGTCTAGTCTATAGTCTAGTCTATAGTCTAGTCTATAGTCTAGTCTATGGTCTAGTCTATAGTCTAGTCTATTGTCTAGTCTATAGTCTAGTCTATGGTCTAGTTTGTATTATAGTCTAGTCTATCTAGTCTACAGTATAATCTATATAGTTAAGCCTACAGTCTATAATGAAGAATAGCCAAAGAGGGAGCGTCATTATTATTTTAACGAAACTCGTACCACTTATACGTCAAACTAATTCCACAGTTGTTTTAATTTTTTTATGTACCCGACCATTTACCAAGTTTTTCTATCTACATACATGACACTCCATCAATCTATTTGTCTAACTCTAAATGTTTCCCGTAAAAATTTAACAAAATCTTCACATACTCTAACCCAGTGAGCATATTTTAACGAAAAATAACAATTATGAAAACATTTTAAAAGCTGTTGTCTTCATTTTAAAGACACGCCTTAATGAGAACAGGTTTCATTGTTTTAATTGTTCACAAAAATTTTATTAAAATTTAATTAAACTTTTATAGACACTAATTTAGCTCGTATTTCAATGGTTAAGTAGTTTATTTATTTTTTTACAAATAAATCATTTCAGCGTTCAACACGTTATATATTTTTAAACGTTTATAAAGTTTATGCAAATTATATAACATTTAAATTTATTTTTTATTACTTTTTGTTTTATTTCGTAAATGATTTATATTCTTTTTATGATTTTTACATGTTTACTTTATAGTTAAATATATTTTTGAAATAAGAACAATGGCCCCCCATAGAAATTTCATTCGATTTTTCACCACCTCCTCTTTCTTCATGAGAGATGGACGTACTATTTCCGAATACCTTTATATATTAAATAATTACTATTCTCTATCTACGTCATATTAGATATCATGATCAAATATATTTCATACATATTTCTTTGATATTTAATTGATTAACTTCCCGATACAGATGTATGTTCTTTTGACATTTGTTAAAAAAAAACTTGAAATAATTTTTAAATCTATTAATCATTTTTGGGTTTGATTTAATTAATTTAGTAATAAGTAACTTAATGTTTATTTATAAAAATTATTTTTTGTGGCTTAAAAAGCACTTTGCAAAAGACAAACTAAACATGTGTATTTTTATACCCTACACCACTATAGTGGGGAGGGTATTATGCGTTTGTGCTGAAGTTTGTAACACCCAAAAATATTGGTCTTAGACCCACCTTAAAGTATACCAATCGCCTCAGAATCACTTTCTGAGTCGATTTAGCTATGTCTGTCTGTCCGTCTGTCTGTCTGTCTGTCCGTCTGTCCGTCTGTCCGTCTGTCTGTCTGTCCACGTAAACATTGTGTTCACGCTACAGGTCGCAATTTTCAAGATAATTTGATGAAATTTGACACATACTCTTTTTTTGAGAATGGTTGAAATCGGTCCATTATTTCTCCTAGCCCCCATACAACCGTACCGCCCGAATCGGACCTTTAGGATCATAAGTACGTTAAATGTTTTATAATGTAAACAAAAATCAGCAAAAATTAGTTTTATAGAACAATAAATGACAATACTAATTTTTATTGTGATCGAGCCTCATTTGACCCAAAAATACTCCCCTTCAGAAAATGACTTGAAGGTCAAAATTAACTTATAATTACTTATAAAACGATTAAAATCTACATAAATTACAAAGTCATTCATATACCAAAATTTATAATGATAGGCCCCTATTTACCCCTTCTCCCCTATGAGCCCACTTTTAGAAAATCTCTTTTTTGTCAACAATAAGCAAAAATATTCCACAAAAAAAAAACAAATTAAATACTTTATTTAAAAAATTCATAATTTTAACATACTGACTGGTGTAGGGTATCATATGATCGGCAATGTCCGACTATAAATTCATACTTGTTATATGTTCTAAAAGATTTTCTTTTTAGCTTTCAAAGCATAACAGAACATGAGTAAAGCTTATTTTAAACATATTAAACTGAATCATAAAACGAAATGAAATAATTAGTTTTATCGTCAAAAGATGTCAAGCTGTGTTGTATACAGATAGTAGATATGAGAACCCAAAAAAAAAACTCATTAACATCGTTTTATGTTCAGTTATTCTCAAAAAAAAATTATATTAATGTATTTTTAACAGATTTCTATGGGGGTTTAAAAGGAATCGTTATAAATTTAAAAAAAAAATAAGTTATAAAATAACAAAAGCTATTTTTTCAAGAGAATAATAAAATTGAAAGTGAATTATTGATACATTAGAAATGAATATAACAAATACATAATAGGTTCAGCACTAATGGAACATAATGGGTTTAATTATTTTGACCCAGGCATCAGAAATCTTTATATGTAGTGAAACAATAATCAATTAGAATTTTAATATACATATAGTCTATATAATCCAGCCTATAGTCAAATCTATAAATAAGTCGATTGATCAGTTTATGTTCACTTCTACCTTCTAGTCTAGACTTGAGAGCAATTCATAGTCAAAACTAAACTCCACTCCATAGTCAATACTATAGTTCATTCCATAGTCTAGTCTGTATTCCATTCTGCCTTCAAGATCATAATAGTATAGTCTTTAGTCCAGTCTACAAAAACTAAACTATAAAATTCTAGTGAAAACTTCATTCTAACCATTAGAAAGTCTAGGCTATCGTATAGCTTACAAACGAATCTATAGTCTAGTCTTTAGTTAAGAATATAAACAAGTCTATAGGTAAAACTATAGTCAATAGTATATTTATAGCTAAAGTCTATTGTCAAATCTATAGACATGACTATTTGCTTCTGTACACAGAACTATTATCTAGTTTATAATCAAAATTACACTGAAGACTATACTAAACTTCATAATGTAGACTATAGTCTTTATACTATAGTGCAGACTATTATCTATAGTGAAAACTATATATATAAAACTATACAATAAGTCCATAATCATTACTATAGTATATTATATTCTAATTCTTTAGTAAAAACTACGATCGAGATCATCTATTGTAAAGACTATAGTCACAATAATAATGAATTTTATAATCTAGAGTTTGATTCTTGTCTAGTCCATAGTTAATTCTATAGGCCAATATATAGTCAAGACCATAATAGACTATGAAGACCATAGTTCAGTCCATAGTTGATTCTATAGACCAATCATTGCTATTCTAATTAGTATTTAGTTAGAACTATATCAGGCCTATAATTTAGTCTATAGTCATGAAAGTAGTGCAGTCTATAATCAAGACCCTAGTATAATCACTACTATAGTCTAGTTTATTGTCAAGACTATAGTCGTTAGTTAGAACTACAGTTTAATACTGTAATCAAGACCATAATCATTGCTTTAGTCTATTGTGTTTTAATTAGTCTTTATTTAGAACTACAGTCCAATCTACTATGATGCCTATAATTTAGTCTATAGTCATGAAAATAGTGTCTATATTCAAAACCCTGGTATAGTCACTTCTATAGTCTAGACTATAGTCGTCAGTTAGTTAGAATTACAGTCCTGTCTACAACTAAGTATATAGTAAAAAAAATACAATCTATAGTCAAGACCATAGTTTAGTCTATAGTCAGTATTATAGTTTAGTCTATAGTCACTACTATAGTTTAGTCTATTGTCAAGACTATAGTTTAGACCAATCTAGGTTAAAAAAATGTATATAATCCAGACTATTGCTTAGTCTATATACCATAGTCCGTTATATAGTTAAAGCTATAGTTCCATCTATAGTCAAGACTATATTAGACTATAATATAACCCATTTTCATGACTATTGTCATGCTTATAGTCAAGACTTTGTTTAGGTCTATAGTGAAATCTGTTCTCCAGTTAATAGGCTACAAACTAGTCTATTTGCCCGATTATAGCTATGGACTATACTAATATAGTTAATTACCAATTTAGGCTCAAAAAAAGAGTATATAATCAAAACTATTGCACAGTATATATTCTGTCTAAAGTAAATCGTATTCCGCTGTATATAATAATATAATCCATTTTCAGAACTAAGTATTATCATGTTTATAATCAAGACTTTGTTCAGGACTATAATCAAATCAGTAGTCCAGTTAATAGTAGACTATAGACTAGTCTATGAGCCCGAATATAGTTATGGATATAGCCAAGATCGAAAATTATATTTTCGTTTTATGGAAACTCTTATTATATAATTTAAATGCGTTTTAACGAATTTTGAAACGATTTTATGTTTTCGATTAAAATATTGATTTCAAAGGAAAATATAAGTGATCACCATATAATGTTCTTTATCAATTTAAATGTTTTTTTAACAAGTTAAAGATTTTTTATGATTTCGCCCAAAATATCTATTTTCAAGAAAAAATATGGGTGATTCCAAAAAAAAACTTACTTTTCAATTTTATTAAGTTTTAAAGAAATTGAAGACGATTAAATGTTTTCCACCAAAATATTAGCTTTTAAGAGAAAATATGAGAGATTCCAAAATAAATTTATTTTGTAATTTTAATGTGTTTTATCAAAGATAAGGACGATTTTATGTTTTCGACCAAAATATAAGTGAAAATATTGTTTTTTTGATGTTATTTCATTTGAATTATAATTACGATCAAAATCTTAATTTTTTAAGATCGCGATCATATGTCCTTTTTTAATTATACTCAAAAATTAATAGGATAACCCAAAAAGTGCTAATTAAAGAAATATGGTCAACAATTAAAAGACAAATTATTATCAGTACAAAAAAAAAGAGATAAAAATAAAAAACCTTTTAGATTGCTTTAACTTGCGGGTAGCCTAATTATAAACGTTTTTTCGTTTATGGATTTACTTTTTATACCAAATATTAACAAAATTTCAAGTTCAACATAAATGCACGCCCATTGTTCTAAACTCAACATGAAGCTAAAAATACCACAAGTTTAAAAAAAACATTTTGTTTATTTTTTAACCACAATAATAAAATTTCAGAAAAAAATTCACACCATTAAAGGTTTTAAGAAACATTTAACAGGGACTATATAATATTATTCGCTGCTTTTAAACGAAACAAGACAATAAAATTTATGAGAGTCATGTAGCAAAAGAAGCTGCAACCGCCACTTGAACACAACAACAATAATAAAAGCAACATTTAGGTATTTACTTATATATGACCACAAAAAAAATGAGTGCCAGATTGTGGCAGAGAAATAAAACAGAAGATTCCCCAGAAATAACCTGAAAACCTGACAAATTGAGCCAAAATTTAAAAAAAAATCAAAAAATATATGCATGAATACACACACTAAAGATAAGGCCTTTAGTTGACCAAAAACCAAAAAAAAGACTGATATTTTGGGGTATAAATTGCAAACCAAATCCACAGAAATGTATTAATTCTTAGTTGAATCTTAAAGAGGAAACAACTCATAAAAATCTACTTTAAGTATTTTTTACAAATTTTATTTAAGCATCATGTATAAATTGGTAAGTAAATTGCTGTCAATCGTTTAAAACCATAACAAATTTGATTGACAACCATGCATGACTGAACGAGTTTGTTGTTGCTGAAAACCAAAGAAAAAAAATCAGCCTCTTAAAGCAAATATGTTCATAAATAAACCTATTAAATACCCATTCATCTCTACTTGTAGTTCATCTGTTGTATTGCTGTCTTAATCAGCTCCTCCTTGGCCCGCCCAAATCAATATGATGCTGCTGCCGAAACTCGTAGTTTTAGCAATGATTTAAAGGAGGATGGCAGTTATCAATATCAATTTGATACCACCAATGGTATTGCTGCCCAGGAGTCTGGTGTTGGTGGTTATTATGCCAGTGGTTCTTCGGCTTACTATGCACCCGATGGCCAATTGATTACTTTAAGTTATACAGCCGATGAAAATGGTTTCCATCCCAGTGGTGATCATTTACCCACTCCACCTCCCATTCCGGCTGCCATTTTAAAGGCTTTGGATTATATTCGCACTCATCCTAATCAGGAAAATCGTGAGGGTGGCAGCCAATTGAAACAGCAACAACAACCGCAATATAAACGTTATCAATAGATTGTTAATTAATTTTCACACACACCCCCGTCCAAAACGTCATTAGTTTTAAGTTCATTGTGTTTGATCCCTGTGTTTATATTTTTTTTTAATTCTCATAAAACCCTTTAAATGTGCTGTTTTTAAAAATAAAAATTATTATGAAAAAATCTAACTTTATAAAAGTGTTTAAACTACAAAATAAGCTGCATTTCTAATTTCGTTAAAACGTATTAAAAATTAAAAAACTAGCTTATTTTGTGATCACCCTCATTTTCCCTTTAAAATCGATATTTTTATCGAAGAAATGACATCGTTTTTAATTTCTTTAAAAAAAAATAAATTGAAAAAATATCATTGTTATAGGAACATTAATATGTTCTTTTAAAAATCGATATTTTGGTAGAAAAAAATAAATAGTCTTAGAAATCTTTAAAACGCATTTAAATTGAAATTGAATAAAATTGTCTCTAACTTTGTCATAACACATCTAAATGAAAAATAATCTTGTTTTGGAATCACTCATAAATTTTTCTCAAAAATGAACTAGAACTGAACTAGAACTGAACTAGAACTGAACTAGAACTGAACTAGAACTGAACTAGAACTGAACTAGAACTGAACTAGAACTGAACTAGAACTGAACTAGAACTGAACTAGAACTGAACTAGAACTGAACTAGAACTGAACTAGAACTGAACTAGAACTGAACTAGAACTGAACTAGAACTAGAATTGAACTAGAATTGAACTAAAACTGAACTAGAACTGAACTAGAACTGAACTAGAACTGAACTAGAACTGAACTAGAACTGAACTAGAACTGAACTAGAACTGAACTAGAACTGAACTAGAACCGAACTAGAACTGAACTAGAACTGAAATAGAACTGAACTAAAACAGAACTTAAACTAAAATATATCTGCAATAAAACTGACGTAGGTATTACTTAAATGAAAATTTTTAGTTATCTTTTAAGAGAAAATTGTTCATCAGCCTTTAAAGTTTATAGAAAATTTAATACAAAAATTATTAATAAAAATTTCAAAATTTGGAAAATAAATAATTTTACTTACAAAAAAGATCGATGAAATTATTTATTTATTCCACTTATACTTGTAATTTAATTTAATTGATCACGTACACAATTTTTTTATTATTTTTATTATTTTAACCGTTTCCGAACCGTTTTCCGTTTTTTATACTATTTATATAAATGGCAACTCTGTTGCGCTTTAACATTAATTTAGCTTTTACCTTACTCTGCTTTTATCGGAGAATTAGATTCTCTTACTTTTTAATATGATGCAAAAGCTTTAACCAACAACAACAGATTAACAATTGACATATTTACATGAAAACACTTTGCTCTAGCACTCTCCCACCCAAAAATCACACATACCAATGCGCAAAGGGCTTGTGAATAACACAAAAAGAAATACAAGAACAACAACTGCTAAGAACCACTAAATACAAAAACAATTGCATAGAATACACTTTTGCGTATACACATTTTTTCTTGAACATTTTTTTTTCGTTTGCCGATATATTTTAATGAAAAACTAAATTTAAACACTAATTTTTAAAGATTTACGTAGATATTTTATTAAAATATATTAAAACACTTGTTATTTTACAAATTTTATAAACATTTAATCACTTTCACTGCATTTTATTAACAATTGCGTAACGAACGACGGATTAAACGTCTTGTATTAGTAGCGGCCGAGAGTGAACTGAAATAGTTTAAGGAAATATTTATTAGTAAAGGAAATGTCATGCCGATGGGAAATTATTAAATAATAATGGGATTTTATAAATTAGGATGTTAAGTAAATGGGAAAAAATGTCAAGTGGAAGAAAAAATTTGCATTAAAGATGGATAATAATTGAATTTAATTTATTGAATACTAGCATACCCTGGGTGCTTCGCTACCCTAACTTAAATAAAATACATTAAAAATTTTGTTTACTTTTATAGAAAACTAACATACCCTGGGTGCTTCGCTACCCTATGTTCAATATCGTAAAAATATGAAAAAGTACCATCGGAAAAACGAAAAAGTACAAAGATCTCTCTCAATAAATTCTCATTTAATAAGGACAGTGTGTTCCGGTTAACCATTATAAAGAATCAATTTGAAGAAAAGTCTCACTTACAGAATATTATTCAGTCAAGACCATGTATGTTAAAATTAATGTTCCTAGGTTGAATATTTTAGAAAATTAAAAAAGTACAATTTATGAGATAAAAAGTACTAAAATGTTGTCTCTTAAAGAATCTTATTCAATGAGGACTGTTTATGTTTAATAATCATGTGTTTTGAGTTCATATTAAAGAACCTACAAAGAGTATCATTTGAAGGAAGAAAATGTACTAAAAATGGAATAAATTTTACCTAAGTGGAAAGTACTAATAAAAAGGAGTACAATGTTTCCCCTTTTCGCTTAGAAGTATACTTTTTCGAGAATTAAGTTTACAAAATGTTCCGTATTTAAATCTATATATAACAGATAAAACTCCAACGATTCAAATTTGCATTCATTTGTTTGAGAAAAATTGTGTTTTCAAAAAGGTACCAAACAATTTACTCGAATTTGGTCCTATATAGGCCTTAGTACTCGAATTCCAATATAATATACCAATAGCTTATTTTGTGTGAGTAAATAAACTACTTTTTTGAAATTTTATAAAAGTTGGCTCAATGAGTTTAAATAAAATTTTCCGTTTTTCCCTTTTTGCTACTTTTTTCCCCAGTGAAATAGCAAAAATTTTATTGCAATAATATTATTACAGAGTTAGTCCGTAATTTAATATGAATAATTCAATAAACCGAAAAAGTTTTCTTAATGTGCTAAAAAAAGTACCATGAATACAGTTTTCTCCCTTTTACACCCAAAAAAGGCTGAATTTTAAAAGTACGAATTTGAAAAAAGTACCAGACACCCATCTGCTCATTTTAAGAGTAGATACAGGTGCATTTAGAATTTTTCTTGTATCACAAATATGTAGGATAATTAAGAAAATCTGTTTTACCCGTTTTTCCCCCTTTTTACACGTAAATGTGCAAATTTCCAAAAAATCTACATAGCCAAAAACACATCTACTGTCAAAATTTCATGATTCTAGGTTCAGCCGTTTGGGCTATGCGATTAAGAATCAGTCAGTCAGTAACGCTACTTTTTTATATATATAGATTTGAATATTTGATTTTATGTTTAAAGATTCAATATTATTACCTTTTTAGGAACCAAAAGTTACCAACATTTTTCCATTTTTTGTTAGGTTCTCATTTACTCCGGGTTACTCCCAGTTAAGTAATGAAAAAGTACCAAAATGAAAAAAAATACCAGTTAAAGAACAAAAAAGTACCAAAAATAATCTCTTTGTTTGAAATGTATTGAAGAAAAAATTATATGAAAATTTTCTAAATTATTTTTATTATAAACTTCTAACGTTCTAATTAAGACTATAACGCCTACATCTTAAGCCTATTGAAATTTAGGAGGATGAGTACGAATATATTCCAAAGATTTTAAAATATAATAAGGAATTGGTGGTGGTGTGGGCAAATGGCTACCGCTGGGTTGGAAACCATCCTCGTTGGCGGTATAGGAAACTTGTATGAATTCTCCTTCAGGTGAGTAATAAGAGTAACCACCATTGGCTACTTGACCACCAGTACCTTGTTCGGCAGCACTGATGCCATTTGAGGAGGCATATTCATAATTGTAGTTGCCGTATTCATCAATATTATTGACATATTTGGTGATCTGAGCATATTTGTCCTGGTCACTAACGGCTAAAGCGCCACAGGCCAAAACGGCTAAAACAGTAACAATCAACTAATGGTAAAGAAAAATTTGAAATTTACTCAATAAATTAATTTTAATTATTACAATTAAATAAATACTTACAAATTTGTTCATTTTTAGTTGTTTAAATGAAAACGTTTAAATTTCAAATGTGATGTTTCAGCAATTAATCGCAGATTTTTATACAAAATTAAGAATGTTAAAAATTTTACGTAAAATTACCTTGTGTTTTTTTCTTTTAAAAGGTTAGTCATTATTTCCAGCATTTGAAGAACTAGATCTATTAATATTAAATCTAGTTTAAATGCATTAAAAAAATATTGACAAAAACTATTTTAAAAACTAGTAAACTTAAAAAACCCCATACATATTTAGTTAAACAGCGTATGTGTAATAAATTTCTAATTTAAATATTGATTTCAATCAAAATTAGCAATGATTCATTTTTTGGCAAATATTATAAGACATCTTTTCATAGTACGCTACATGAGGTACGCAAGAATTGCAATCGTTGATGCCTTTGGGTAATTTTTTTTCAACAGGTATATAGTTTGAACTATAAACTGACGTAGAGATAAGATAATGGAGCGATCAATAAGTTTTAGAATGGTTAGTCTTGGAACAAATAGGCTGAAGCGGACAGGTCTATAGCTCCGATAACAGTTTAGATCATAAAGTGATCGATAGCCCAGAATAGTTAGTTGAAATCTATCTTCTATCGAGCGCTCTTTAACATGTGCCTCAGGTGGGAATTAATTCTACCATAGATAGATAGATAGATAGATAGATAGATAGATAGATAGATAGATAGATAGATAGATAGATAGATAGATAGATAGATAGATAGATAGATAGATAGATAGATAGATAGATAGATAGATAGATAGATAGATAGATAGATAGATAGATAGATAGATAGATAGATAGATAGATAGATAGATAGATAGATAGATAGATAGATAGATAGATAGATAGATAGATAGATAGATAGATAGATAGATAGATAGATAGATAGATAGATAGATAGATAGATAGATAGATAGATAGATAGATAGATAGATAGATAGATAGATAGATAGATAGATAGATAGATAGATAGATAGATAGATAGATAGATAGATAGATAGATAGATAGATAGATAGATAGATAGATAGATAGATAGATAGATAGATAGATAGATAGATAAGATATATATATAGATAGATAGATAGATAGATAGATAGATAGATAGATAGATAGATAGATAGATAGATAGATAGATAGATAGATAGATAGATAGATAGATAGATAGATAGATAGATAGATAGATAGATAGATAGATAGATAGATAGATAGATAGATAGATAGATAGATAGATAGATAGATAGATAGATAGATAGATAGATAGATAGATAGATAGATAGATAGATAGATAGATAGATAGATAGATAGATAGATAGATAGATAGATAGATAGATAGATAGATAGATAGATAGATAGATAGATAGATAGATAGATAGATAGATAGATAGATAGATAGATAGATAGATAGATAGATAGATAGATAGATAGATAGATAGATAGATAGATAGATAGATAGATAGATAGATAGATAGATATATAGATAGATAGATAGATAGATAGATAGATAGATAGATAGATAGATAGATAGATAGATAGATAGATAGATAGATAGATAGATAGATAGATAGATAGATAGATAGATAGATAGATAGATAGATAGATAGATAGATAGATAGATAGATAGATAGATAGATAGATAGATAGATAGATAGATAGATAGATAGATAGATAGATAGATAGATAGATAGATAGATAGATAGATAGATAGATAGATAGATAGATAGATAGATAGATAGATAGATAGATAGATAGATAGATAGATAGATAGATAGATAGATAGATAGATAGATAGATAGATAGATAGATAGATAGATAGATAGATAGATAGATAGATAGATAGTTAGATAGATAGTTAGTTAGTTAGTTAGTTAGTTAGTTAGTTAGTTAGTTAGTTAGTTAGTTAGTTAGTTAGTTAGTTAGTTAGTTAGTTAGTTAGTTAGTTAGTTAGTTAGTTAGTTAGTTAGTTAGTTAGTTAGTTATTAGTTAGTTAGTTAGTTAGTTAGTTAGTTAGTTAGTTAGTTATAGTTAGTTAGTTAGTTAGTTAGTTAGTTAGTTAGTTAGTTAGTTAGTTAGTTAGTTAGTTAGTTAGTTAGTTAGTTAGTTAGTTAGTTAGTTAGTTAGTTAGTTAGTTAGTTAGTTAGTTAGTTAGTTAGTTAGTTAATTAGTTAGTTAGTTAGTTAGTTAGTTAGTTAATTAGTTAATTAGTTAGTTAGTTAGTTAGTTAGTTAGTTAGTTAGTTAGTTAGTTAGTTAGTTAGTTAGTTAGTTCTTTGGACACTAAAATGCTTCGTATAAAGTCCAAGACAAGGGTTTTTAAAAATCTCAAATTTTGTCAAATCTCCTTAAAGAAAAGTGAATCATATTCAAATTCTGTCTATTTAAAATTAATAGCAAATAATTAAATTTAAATAAATTTGTTACATTTATCAGCCTTCTTAATTAGTAGCAAAACTAGATCATTGCGAAAATGATAATAAATCAATCAACAATGATTTTAAAAGTAAAGCCTCAATTAATTCGTATCGTACTAAACATTGCATTGATTAATATGTATTACTAATTTCAATTTAATAAAACTGATCTCATAAATTTATAGTGTTAAGCTAATGACAAATTTTTTGATGATGAACTTGTTTTTGTTTAAATTTAATTTGCTGAAATGAATTTTTATGTCTGATATCAATATTTTCAAAACAAACTATAATTTATGCGTAAATTAAATTATTGCCAAAACTATAAATTGATTCAAAATAAAAATATTTATTCAACTATCAATGAGATAGACGCGATCGGTGCAGTTTTAGTATAGCAAATCTTAAATATATCTAATCAGAACTATTGAAATCACACAATTGTTATTATAAATATTTTTTTAGATAAAACATAAAGAAATTTGATCCTTTTGCTCTTGTAAACAGATCACATATCATTTATATTTTATAATCGGCTTAATTAACTTTGCAAAACAAAAAATAATAATTTTCCTATATGTTTAATTACTATTTATTTAATAAATTCTTTAAATTAACAAAAGCTATATACAAAATGTAAAAATAAACCTTAAAGAATACGAGTATCATCATCTCTAGCTTAAACTAAAATGTCCTTGACCATTTAAATATTCTTAAACATTGTTTTAATTTTGTGGCTCCTCCTTGGGTACCACTAGCTGTATGTCACTACTTGTGGCAGGTGACAAATTTGCGAATCCCGTTGTGGTCAACACCTTTGAAGTGGATGAACCCGTTGCAGCTTGAGCCGCTGAAGTTGGTACCATTGTAGTTATTAGTAATTTTGGTGGCAACATTATCTGACCATTTGGTGTTACTGCCGTAGTCTGATTACCTGTGTTAGTAGCAAAGACCTGAGATGTTGCCGTCGTTGGTCTTTGTTGTATTTGTATATGTTGATGTTGTGATTGTTGTTGCTGTAGCATTAGCTGCTGTTGTTGTAGTTGCTGTTGCATTTGTTGTTGAATTTTTTGATTTTGCTCGAATATATTTAGAAATCTATCGGCCAGGGATCGTTCGAATTGTAAACGTTCACGTTCAATGGCCAAACGTTCATTTTGAATTTCATTGGCATCCTCTTGTACTTTGAGCATCTTTAGAAGGGTGGTTTTAATGCCTAAAAAATAAAAAAATGTTAAAGGATATAGAAGTAAAACTTTAACGTCCTCATATTCCAGTTCTAGTTCAGTTCGAGTTCAGTTCTAGTTCTAGTTCAGTTCTAGTTCAGTTCTAGTTCTAGTTCAGTTCTAGTTCAGTTCTAGTTCAGTTCTAGTTCAGTTCTAGTTCAGTTCTAGTTCAGTTCTAGTTCAGTTCTAGTTCAGTTCTAGTTCAGTTCTAATTCAGTTCTAGTTCAGTTCTAGTTCAGTTCTAGTTCAGTTCTAGTTCAGTTCTAGTTCAGTTCTAGTTCAGTTCTAGTTCAGTTCTAGTTCAGTTCTAGTTCAGTTCTAGTTCAATTCTAGTTCAGTTCTAGTTCAGTTCTAGTTCAGTTCTAAAGCAATTCTCGTTCTGTTCTAGTGCTGTTGTAACTTTCATACCTAAAAGATCCCGTTTTTTTAATTGCTCTCTATATTCCGGACGCGCATCTGAACGTTTTGGAATTTCCCTAGGTTTCAAGAGGGATTGTTGTGGTTGCTGTAAGGGCTGAGTTTTCTGGGGTATTTGTTGTTGCTGTTGTTGTATATGTTGTTGCTGCTGAGGTTTTTGCTGAAACTGTTGTTGCTGCAGTTGTGGTGACGAAATTTGCTGCTGTGGTTGCTGTTGCAATTGTGTTGCATTTTGTATAATTTTAACACCGGTTTGATTAGCCGTATTTGGTCTATTAGGACCAGTTAAAGGTATAGTACTTGTCAAATTAGATGTAGTTATAGGAGGACCTCTTTGGTCGGCTGCATTGACTAACAAAAATTTCATGCCATTAGCATTAGTAACAGTGGTTCTTGAACCCGAAGCCGCCAGTAGGGCATGCAAATTGCCAGGTAAACGCACTTGTCTCTGGTCGACTGTTTTTGTTGCCATATTAGACTTTGCTGACATCAATGGTGGCATTAATATTGTAGGAGATACAACTGAAATTTTAGATGTAGTGCCGGTAGAAGAGCTACTAACTGAAGAAATTGTCGTGGATGAATTAGAGTTGTTAGGCATGGAAAATTTAATCATGGTAGGTTGTGGTACTGTTATATTTTGGGATTTTGCTGGTTGTTTCAAAATGTCCGCCAATTGAGTGAAATTTTGTTTTGCAGGTGGAGCAGGAGTGCTGAAAGAGTTAAAAATCAGTTATTTTTAAATAGCAATCAATTTGCTTTTCACATACTTTTGTTGTCCTTGTTTTTCATACACTTCATCCACATCTATGGGCTCCATTTTGGGCACCAGTAAATCATCATCTTCTGTTATATTTATGGTTTTTATGGTTTCGTCTGTTTTCTTGTTATTTGCTGTTTTATTAGTTGTATCTGTTTCCTCTTCTATACTTTGGTATTCTTGAAATTGTTCTGATTCGATTTCTAATTTTATAGCCAATTCAGCTTCGGTCATTTCTAGTGTGAAAAATATAATTATAATATATTTGTAATTGAGTAAATTTTAATTAGGTTGTTTTACCATTTTTATTTTGTGCATTTTCCTCAGCTGAGGATTTTCTTCGTTTTTCTTTTGAAGGTTCATCTTTATTGCACGAGTTTTCATCTGCTTCAAATTCAATTTCCGTACAAGATTCTCCACCATCTGCTCCATCTGTTTCTTTGTTTGCATTTTCTTTTGCGGTTGCTGTAGAAGTGTTGGAAGCTGCACTAGATACAGCCAAAATATCGGATATATCATCATCACTTTCGGATACCGAAGAACCTGTATATAAATGTTTAATTAAAAGTTAATTGATATAAAAAATCAAGTCTACAGAACTGAACTAGATCTAAACTAGAACTGAACTAGAACTGAACTAGAACTGAACTAGAACTGAACTAGAACTGAACTAGAACTGAACTAGAACTGAACTAGAACTGAACTAGAACTGAACTAGAACTGAACTAGAACTGAACTAGAACTGAACTAGAACTGAACTAGAACTGAACTAGAACTGAACTAGAACTGAACTAGAACTGAACTAGAACTGAAATAGAACTGAACTAGAACTGAACTGGAACTGAACTAGAACGGAACGAGGACTGAACTAAAACACAACTAGAACTGAACTAAACTAAAACTGAACTAGTGTAGCTAAAGATAAGACTTTACAGAATGTCCCCTTTACTCACCATCTTCTTCTGCTTTGCGCTTGCGTTCAATACGTTTTTCCTTTTCTTGTTCCAGTAAATATTTTAACGATGGCGCCGGGACTTCATTCGGCCTTACACTGAAAATCGGCCTTGTCATAATGGCATCCATTTCGGCATAGTGACGCCATGACGGGTCCATACCCTTATTCGATTCCAATTCCTTTTTCAAACGATTATAGAAACACTTCATGTTCTTAATACGTGTAGTGATTTCTTCTGGTGAACGATAGTAACCATATTCTTCCATTTTGGCTGACAATTGAGAAATTACCACATGTTTCTTGTGGGTGGTTATAAGTTCACGTTGCACTTTGGGATCACCCCATAATTGTATGAGTAATTTAGTTTCATCCGTATCGAAATTGGGATTTCGGTAGATGGGACAATTACGTTTAGATTTACCCGTGCCACCATTAAGAACACGATTTTTCGATATCCATGGGTCACCGGGACGACGTTTGTTTTTCAGGCGAGCACTTGATTTGATAGCAGCACTCATTGTTGTTTCTTTAATACAGTTCCAGTCCAAAAGGAAAAATCAATAGTTTCCACTTAATGTTTTGTTTTATATTTATTTATTTATGAAATATCAATTTCCTTTAAAAGTTACTGCAAAAATATAATAAAACAATAACGTTGAAATACTCAATTACAACTAAATATTTAAAGAACGGCGCAGATGTTTGTAAAACTCAGTTAAATTAAAAAAAAGAAACAACAGTAAACGTCAATTTTATTTGTATGAAAAAAAACTGCACACACAACATAACAAACACACTTGCACACTCTCTTAAACTAACGCAATCACAAACACATTTTTTTCACGCAACCCCCTTTTGAAATTTACCCACTTTACTCTTTACAGTTTTATGCATAACAACATCAAACATCATTCAAGCATAATAAACAAGGAAAAACAAAAACGCAAAACAACAATAACAAAACATTAAAAATAGAACAAAAATAACTACAAAAATTAAACAATTTTCTTCTCTATTTACCTCCTTCTATTATTTTAACTTTTGTGTTCCTGTTGTGTTTGTTGTATTTAAAAAAAAAATATTAATTTTTTTCCGTTTTCTTCTTTTAGTTCCTTTTGCGACGATGTATTTACTGCTACTGAGCATTATTTTTGTTGTCCTTTCCTTTAGTCGTTTTGCTCGTGAGAGCGTTATTATGTTGGGCAAAACATTTGACTTTGTGGGTGCATATTGTTGTGCTGCGCAGATCGACATGCGCAGTGGACTAAAGTTATTATTGATTTTTCACCAAAAAAATAATATTTACTTACAATTGGAAGTAGTTTCGGTAAAGGGTATCCCTTAAAATTTTAATTTAAATTAAATTATATTGTTGAATTTAAAAAGAATTTAACAAAATCATATTATTTGTAATAAATAGTTAAATAGAAATTAAAATTTAAAAGGTGTTTTAATAGTACTTAAGTGAAAAGTTTTTATAAAAATATACTTTTTTTGAAAATTTTGTATAAAAAAGGAATGTATATAGGTTAGTATCTAATCTTGTCTAAAACTAGTTTATAGTCTGGTATAGTCGTTAGTATAAAGCCTAATTTGTATTATATTAGTCTAAATTAATGTCGGTTATCTAATCTATAGTTTGATTTATATTATATTAGTCTATAGTCTAGTCTATCTATAGTCTGATTTATATTATATTAGTCTATAGTCTAGTCTATTGTCTATAGTCTTGTCAATAGTCTAATCCATAATCTTATCTATAGTCTAGTCTATTGTATAGTATATAGCCTTGTATATAGTCTTGCCTAGGTTATAGTCAAGTCTATAGTCTGCAGTATATAATGTATCTAAAAAACAAGTAGGAAAGTATAGTCGGGCATGGCCGTCATATAATACCCTACACCATGAGTATATTTTTAAAATTTTTATTTTTTTATAAAGAAACTTTTATGTTGAATATTACCATAATTCCAAAATATTTAAGCAATTTATTGATAAAAAAAAAACTAAAATTTCTAAATGAGGCTTTATATAGGTGAAATATGGGCCGGTCCACGGTAAATTTGGGAAAAGAATATATTTCTAAATAACAGTTAGTTTTGTTGAGTTTCATTGCGATACAAATGGTTACAAGTCAATTTTAGACGTTTAAGTCATTTTTTGAAGGGGGCCGATCCTTACGAAAATCTGCAGTGTCATTTATACTTATATAAAACTTATTTGTGCCAATTTTTAGAAAGATAGTAGAATATTTGACGTAATTATGGCATAAAAGTTCAAATCGGGAGGTACGGTTGTATGGGGGTTGTATAGGTGAAATAATGGACACGCTTCTCCTTGGGCCAAGAGAATCGTGTGTGCCAAATTTCATCAAATTATCTTGAAAATTGCGGCCTGTACCTTGCGCACAAGGTTTACATGGACAGCCAGCCGGACAGACGGACATGTCTTAATCGACTCAGGAAATGATTCTGAATCGATCGGTATACTTTAAGGTGGGTATTGGACCAATATTTTTGTATGTTACAAACATCAGCACAAACGTATAATACCCTCCCCACTATAGTGGTGTAGGATATAATAAAAACACCCTTTAATTAAAAAGTTATTGATGATGGAGGGGTTGAAAAAGATTATTAGGAAAGAGCGTGCGCCAGAGATTAGATAAACTACAATAGTGGTTGGTAGTTATTTGATTTAAGGGTTGAAAATCGGTAAAAATTTAATAATTACACCATATTTGCATTTTCTGTATATAAATTATTTAAAACATTTTAGTTAGATTCGTTTTTTTTTTCAATTTACGAAATATTTTTATAATGGTTATAGAGTTTCTTAGATCTGGACTGAGATATTTTCACTAATCAACGATCGACATAGAATCATGATCCAGTAGTTTTTCGGTAATCTTACTGAAATTTATTTGAAACATAATTGAAATCAAAAACATTTTTAATTTTTTTTATAAAATTTATCTATTTACATGTATTTTTTTAAAATTTTTTTATTTTCACTAAAACTAAAAAATTGTTCTATCTTAAAACTAGTCAACAAAACGATTAACAAATGTTTTTTTCTAATCCATCATCTTTTTTAACATCTCTCAGGTAATCTTGAACTATATTTTTGTTCATACAACTCCTCCTTACTTCTTAGCCAAAGAGATTTTCTCAAAAGGATGTGATTCAATGTAAGCCAAACCCTTCAAAATATAATCGGGAATTGGTGGAGGAGTAGGTAAATGATCACCACGTGGTTGATAGCCATTCTCATCGGCAGTGTAGGACAATTGAATGGGTTGACCTTCGGGTGAAGTGTAGGCATAAGAGCCCGAGGCATAAGAACTACCAACACCAGTTTCGGAAACATCTAGACCATTTGAACTGGCATATTCGTAATTGTAACTGCCATCGGGATGCACTTCGTTGGTGTATTTGTAGAGAGTAGCCTCGGTATCGGCGGGATCACCACCGCAAGACACCACAGCAACGAGAGCGGATAAAACAAAGAACTGTAATTAAAAAAAGCAATAAAAAATTTAAATTAAATAAATAATATTGAATTATTATTATTTTTTTTTTATAAATTAAACTTACAATTTTGTACATGTTTGCTAAATTATGTGAATGGTTTGCAAGCTGTAGTTGCTACTGATTTTGAAAATCTCTAACAAAGGTTTTTATATCAAAATGTTATTCGATAAATTAAATTATTGTAATATAATATCTGATATTTTAGGGTTTTTCTGTTTTTTTTTTCTATCTTCTCTATCTGTTTTTAATTCATCTTTATTAAATTAAGTTTTTTTTTTTTTGTTCGTTTGTTTGTTTTAATTTATAAATGCAGCTTAATATCTCTTGGCTAAAATTTTTTTAAAAATTTATTTATAAATTTTATGTAAATTAAAGTGTAAATTTAAAATTTGAATTTTATTTGTATGTATTGTGCGTATTTAACTAGTTTAATTTTGTGCAGTTGTTTAAATATTTTCAACTATGACCTGATAATCAAATCAACTCCCTTGCCAGTCTTTGTTAACATAACCTTTTGTTGTTGTTGGTTCCGCCGTATTATTAATGTCAGTGTTGTTGTAGGTGTGTGTTGTATATCAATCTCATGTCAAGCGTACGTTTTGTATGTACAAACATACATACATATTATATCCATATTTAGTTAATATACAAAATGTATGTATTCAAATTAAATTCATTATGCTAATCGCTGTAATCTATTATTGATTTTATTGTCAATTTAATATGAATTTTTAATTAATAATTATTATGTATTTTTAATAATCTTTTATCAATGCAAAATATATTATTAGAAATACATACAATTAAATATTTTCAATGAAATAACAGTTTTTTAATATGGCCGTTTATGTAGTGTTAGGTGTAAAAAGGGATATTTAAAAAAATGGGGAAAATTGAATTGGTAGTTATAAATATTGTTATGAAACAAGTTTTAGTTAGTCAATCAGTCAGTTAGATAGTTAGTTAGTTAGTTAGTTAGTTAGTTAGTTAGTTAGTTAGTTAGTTAGTTAGTAAGTTAGTTAGTTAGTTAGTTAGTTAGTTAGTTAGTTAGTTAGTTAGTTAGTTAGTTAGTTAGTTAGTTAGTTAGTTAGTTAGTAAGTTAGTTAGTTAATTATTTAGTTAGTTAGTTAATTATTTAGTTAGTTAGTTAGTTAGTTAGTTAGTTAGTTAGTTAGTTAGTTAGTTAGTTAGTTAGATAGATAGATAGTTAGTTAGTTAGTTCGTTCGTTAGTTCGTTAGTTCGTTAGTTCGTTAGTTCGTTAGTTAGTTAGTTAGTTAGTTAGTTAGTTAGTTAGTTAGTTAGTTAGTTAGTTAGTTAGTTAGTTAGTTAGTTAGTTAGTTAGTTTGAAAGGAGGATGTATACACATCAAATCCGAAGAAATACACCTAGGCCTCTATCGGGCCTGTTGTGCGCTCCTTAACCAGTGCCACGGGTGGGAATCGAACCCACCACCTCCGGTCTACCAGACTAGAACACTAACCACTAACCTACCGGAGGCCACTAACCTACCGTTAGTTTGTTAGTTTGTTAGTTTGTTAGTTTGTTAGTTTGTTAGTTTGTTAGTTTGTTAGTTTGTTAGTTTGTTAGTTTGTTAGTTTGTTAGTTTGTTAGTTTGTT
>NC_060953.1:49307181-49312273 GCF_022045245.1 Lucilia cuprina | reverse complement strand
CTATCTATCTATCTATCTATCTATCTATCTATCTATCTATCTATCTATCTATCTATCTATCTATCTATCTATCTATCTATCTATCTATCTATCTATCGACTTCCCTTTACACAATTTAGTGTCGTCTTATTACAATAAGACAACATTTTGTTACTAAAGTTGTTGATAAGACTCTATACAACTTTTCCATAAAAGAGTTGATCAGACAATGAGGGACTTTATTATACTCTGACCATCTTTTTCATATAAAACTTGACATTTTCATAGAAATGTTGATCAGACGCTGATCAATCACTATCTTTTTCAAAAAGTTGATCATATTTTAAGATTTTTTTTCTAAAAAATATGATCGCAATCGGAGCAAATTTTTAATTAAAAAGTTGATCACATAGAAACTACCACCCTAATACACTATTTAGTAGTTATGTTCTCTTAAATATAAAACAAATGTTTGCTTAATCATTTCAAGATAATAAAATATTAAAAACACACAAAATAAAAGAAATTCGTTTTTAAATAAATTGAGGCTTTGCAAAACTATTAAACGCAAAAAGACTTTGCAAACAATTACCAAAGGAAAGAGAGACAGATAGGTGGGGGGAAAAGAACAAGTAAAATTAAACTCATCACTCAAGTGAAGATAACTTACACACAGCCAAAAGGGAAAACTCTAACAGACCGGACCGACAAACTATTATCGGAAATGCGTAGAATTTATTGGTGACTAAATGTTATAAAACTCAAGTCATTGTCTACAATTAAATACTAGTGTCAGAAGACAGTTAAAATGATAATAAATAATAAAAATAATAATGAAAAATAATAGCAAATAAATAAAAACAATATAGAAAATTTAGAGCAAACAGAATATCAATCAATTAATTATGCAATTAGATTAAACAGTACAATGTCTTATAAAATTATATAGGCAAAAAAAACTGATAAAACTTTTTTTAATTAAAAAAAGACTAAAAATACTATAAACTAAATTATAACAATTTTCATTTGTTTAAAAAATTCTAATTAAAAGTATTTTGTTTCTCTATGACTAAAAAGAAATTCCCTTTATTAATGTACATTCCAGTTTGGTGATCATGATTCCTATGAATTTATACTTTGTTTAAATAATTACAATTTGAATTCCTTTATCATTGTTTTATTTTTAATCCCAACAGGTCATCCCATTGTGTGAGACAATTATTTATCTTCTTTTTGTTGTTTTTTTTTAAATAAACATAAAAAGTTCTTAATGATTTTTATTAAATAGTGAATCATTCATAAAATAAAAGTGAAAGGTTTTCAAATGATCATTACGAAAATATATTTAAATAAAGTTAATTTTAAGTTAATATTCTAGTCTAATGATGTAAATTTTACTGACTGACTGTCAACGTGCCAGATAAAATGATGGAAATTCAAAATAACTATATTGGCATGCGTCATAATGATGAATGCATTTTAATGGTTTTATAGAATAAAATCACTTATATTATCAAAGGTTAATAGGAACGGATTACACAATTATTAAAATTAATAATTTTAAAATTTGATGTCAATTTCTCAGAATAATGGACTTCAGATCACGATTTTGAATAGGGTGATAATCAGAATTGCTCATAATCAGATTTATTTTAATCTAATCAAATTTTCTTTTAAAAGTAGTAGTGGACCGGTTGCTTAAGATTTGAACAACTTTAATATGAAATAATCGTACGAGTCAGATCAACTTTTTAATAGAAAAATTGCTCGGAGTATGAAGAACTTTTATATGAAGAAGTCGTTTAAAATCTGGAAAATAATTTCAGTTTTTTTTATAAAAAGTTGCCCTATTTTTCTTGCAAACAACTTTTCTTCAGAGTCTTCAGTATTTTCAGAGTCGGCCATTGTCTGAACACCTTTTCAGTAGAAGTGTTGCTCCTATTCTAAACAAATTTCGTATGAAAAATTTGCTGAGCTTTTAAACTTTTCTATGCCGAAGTTGCTCAAAGTCGAAACAACATTTCTATTAAAAAGTTGATCAAATTACAAAGAAATTGTCAATGAGTTTGAATACCTTTTCGATAGAAAATGCTCCTTATCGTGTGATCAACATTTCAGAACAACTTGTCTAAAAAACAGCAATAACAAATTTTCTCTGATTTGCAATTATCTAAATAAGAATTATCTGATATTGCTCTGGAAACTAGATTAGAGTTAGGGTTCTATAAATCGACTTTCGAACAATCGACTTTTTATCGAAAAAAGTCGAAGTCGACTGTTTTGTTCCAAAAAAATCGATAACTTGACTATCGTCAGTGAAGTCGACTTTGTAAATAAAAGTCATACAAAGTCGAAAAGTCGTTAGAAGTCAAAAAGTCGGAAAAAGTCGAAATCTCGAAAATAGTAGAAAAATATTCAAAAATAGTTGAAAATTTTAAGAAAGTGGAAAAAAGTCAAAAACTCTAAAATAGTCGAAAAAAACTTGAAGAAAGTAAAAAAATAGTCGAAAAAAGTCGGAAAAAATTCGACTATTTATAAACTACTTAAAGTTGAATAGTCTAAAATTCGACTTTTAATTAAATGTTTTTTTTTTTTTTTTGAATATAATTTCGAATATTCGAATATAATATGTGATCCAAAAGGTCAACATGAATAAAAACTTTCAGTAGTTGTTCCAATTATTTGTAATCATAAGCATGAAATTTAAATCTTTCCTGTGATTGAGAAATTTCCAAACAAACAGCAAACAAAATAAAAAAAAACAAACCTGGAAATATTAAACTACAAATGCTGCAAAATAAAGATAAAATTATAAAAAAAAAAAACAACAGCAACAATAAAAAACACTAAAATAATAAAAAAAAGACAACTGAACACTAAAAAAATTATAATGCCGGTGTAAATAGATGAACAAGAATAAAAACAAAAGAATAGTAATAAAAAACAACAACATACATACATAAATATGTATGAACAAAAGCAACAAAAAAACTTATTACACTCACCTCCACTTATGTGTATGATGTTTTTGCTGTTGTTGTTGCTGTTGTGCTTACAAATAGAAGAAACAACAAATAGTTCCTCAAAAATCCAACAACGACAACAATAATAATAAATAACAAAAAAAATCAAATAAAAACAGAGGTGTCTGGTCTTGGTAGCTGCTGCTGCTGCTGACTCTAAATAATTCTGCTGCTTTATTATTTTATTATTATGCTTTTTCTTATTTTTTTTATGACAGTTGCTCCGTTTCTCTAACAAAACACGATGATTTTTGTTTTTATTTTTTCTTTCAAATCAAATGTTGTTGTTTTGGCTATTTGAAAAAAAGCACTCGAAAACTTCGCGTGTAGTAGTAGTTGTGGTTATGTTTTTTTGTTTTTGCTGTTTCTTTATATTTTTATTTATTTTATTTATGAACAAAAATGTTTATTCTTGTTTTATTTCTTTATTTTATATTTTATCTTATTTCCTTAGTTTAACGTATTGAATCACAATTAATTTTATAGGTATTTTAATAAAAAAAACATAAAAACAAGTTTTTAACTTAACACAAAATTAGCAACTAATTTAAATATAAGTGGCTAAAATTAACAAAAAAAAACCTTTGCCTTATTTAATTTTTTAGGATCTCGTGTTTTTTTGGCTGGTGTACACTTAACTAACAAACGATAAAAAAGTTAAAATTTATTAATCGATTTTTTTCACTAAAGTTTTTTTTCATAAATTTTTTTTCAACTTTTTCCCGTCATGTATTTTTTTGTTTTGCTAGTTTACGAAATTATTTTTAATAATTCACTTAGATTTTCTTTATCTAGACATTTTAATCTTTATGCTGCACTTGTTCTTTACTGATAAATATCAAAAAAAAAATAATTTTCTTTATTTCCCTGAACTTTTTTTGAAAAAAACACAAGCTTCTTCTTTATTTTCCACCTGCAAATTGTTTTTTAATAAAACACAAGTTTCTTCTTTATTTTCTAACAGAGACCTGCGTCGACAAACATTAATAACGGCGGTGGCTAACACTTTAAACATTGCCGGCGAATAAAAGTCCTCTGTTAGCCGGTTACGTTTAGAACGGTGCTTTCTAGAATTATTTAATATAATACAAATTTCGACAAGAGCTTTAATTTATTTATAGGGAAAACTATTGTTCTGCTTTTAACACACAAACAAAATGAAATGTTTCTGATATTCTTGCAAATTCAATGACACTTACACAGTGTATAGGCAGACATCTATGTAGACGAACAATTATAACGGCTGACACGAAATATTACAGCGACAGCTTAAAATCTAACAAACCAGTCAAAGTTTCCAACTGTTTTTTTTTTTCATTTTAAAAATAAGTTTTAGTTTACAAATTTCACCACTATTAATAAAGTATATATTGTATTTGTTATTAGCTGTAGAATTTACATACGATAAACAGGAATTTATATGGTTTAAATAAACTATGGCAAGATACAAAATGTCTTAATAATGAAAATTTTTAAAAACAAAAACATGAATGACAACTAAAAATCGCTAGAAAATGTTAAATTGTTTTATGCAAATGTGGTGTATTGTCATCCTAAAAGTATGTTGTTTTTGTTTAGACGAAATTTTTCACCATATGAAAAGCATTGGTTATTAACTAAGTAAGTAACTAACTAACTAACTAACTGACTAACTAACTAACTAACTAACTAACTAACTAACTAACTAACTAACTAACTAACTAACTAACTAATTAACTAACTAACTAACTAACTAAATAATTAACTGACTAACTAACTAACTAACTAACTAAGTAACTAACTAACTAACTAACTAACTAACTAACTAACTAACTAACTAACTAACTAACTAACTAACTAACTAACTAACTAACTAACTAACTAACTAACTAACTAACTAAATAATTAACTAACTAACTAACTAACTAACTAACTAACTAACTAACTAACTAACTAACAAATTAACTAAATAATTAACTAACTAACTAACAAATTAACTAACCAACAAACTAACTAACTAACTAACTAACTAACTAACTAACTAACTAACTAACTAACTAACTAACTAACTAACTAATTAACTAACTAACTAACTAACTAACTAACTAACT
>NC_060953.1:49304775-49307081 GCF_022045245.1 Lucilia cuprina | reverse complement strand
GATAGATAGATAGATAGATAGATAGATAGATAGATAGATAGATAGATAGATAGATAGATAGATAGATAGATAGATAGATAGATAGATAGATAGATAGATATATTAAATGATATTCCGGGCTAGTGATTTTCATTTTCTGGGTTAAAACAAAATTGTCTATAAAAATACTAATTATTTTTCATTAATTTTTTTTTTAATATCGAATTTTTCTAATGATACATATGAAGTTCATATGATATTTTGATAATTACTCCTTAAGCAACAATATGAGACATCTTCTTCATTTTGTTTCTCATGAAGGGTTAATAATCAAAAATGTTTATGCAACACAGTACTCTTAATAACAATTGCCTTTAATTGATTTTCAATTTGTCATCATTGTATTGTGATTTTTCTTTTCTGTGCAATTGTATTTTTAAAATTTTTCCATTTTTTCCATTTAAATCAAAAACAAAAAGTTTTCTCAATTTTCTTTACAATTGTTCTGTTTTATTTAAATTTGATATTGGTATACCGCAGTGAGTGTGTTTATAAGTTTTGCAAAAAGTTTGCATTTTTTTTGTGACCACTCATCATTATAACAAAAAGACGATAGATACCAATATTTAAAATTGTTCTGATAATTATTAAATTTTTTTATTTATTTTTTTTTTTGTAATTTTTGTTTATAATTTGTTTTGTTGATAAGAAATTATGATTTAAAATTCAAATAAATAAAGAAAGGAAAGGAAAAAGAAAATAATAAAGACTAAACAACAGCAAGCAATAACAAAAATTTTGACAAAATAATAATTTATTAAATTTTGATTATTTTTAATTTCTTTTTAGAAAACAACAAACCTATAAAATTTTGTTAAAATCTTGGAAAAACTATTTTAAAAGAAATACACAAACATGGGTCAAACACTTTCGGAACCGGTAACCTCTAAGGAATCAGCTTATTGTCAAAATGAAATGTATCGAGTGGGTTCCAGTTGTATGCAGGGTTGGCGCATAAATATGGAAGATTCTCACACACATATACTCTCCTTGCCCGATGATCCGGGCACCTCATTCTTTGCCGTTTATGATGGTCATGGTGGTGCTACGGTGGCCCAATATGCCGGCAAACATTTACACAAATTCATCTTAAAAAGACCAGAGTATAAGGAAAATATGGAGGAGGCTTTAAAACAGGCAAGTTTTATTTTAAAGATTTTTTTTAATTTAATCAATATTAATTGATGCGTTATTGTTGTTCTTATAGGCCTTTTTAGATATCGATTATGAAATGTTATATAATGAATCATGGGGCGAACAAATGGCTGGTTCCACAGCTGTTGTAGTTTTAATTAAAGATAATCGTTTATATTGTGCCAATGCCGGTGATTCACGTGCCGTGGCCTGTGTTAATGGAGAGGTAATGACTTTATCGATGGATCATAAACCAAATAATGAAGCTGAATCGAAACGTATCAATGAGGGTGGCGGTTGGGTTGAATTCAATCGTGTCAATGGTAATCTGGCATTATCGCGAGCATTAGGTGATTTTGTTTTTAAGCGTAATGAAAATAAAAAACCCGAAGAACAAATTGTTACAGGTGAGTCAAATAATAATTATAATTTCTCATAATTTAAAGGGAAATTTAAACCTTTTATAGATTTTATAAATAATTCGCTTTGAAATAATCATCTATTCTTAATAAAATTTGATTTTGTTTTCACTTTACAAATATTTTAACAATTTAAACAATATTTCCATTCACAAGGAAAATTTCCCAGAATATTAAAAAGAACTTAAAATACTACCGGCATTTAATCACTCTTTCAATACCATTTATTAACATTTTATTGCCATTTATTTTTGTTTCTTTTTTTAAATATCTTGCACCTGTATATAGACTCAATAGAGAGCACTTCCAATATCTTTCTTCTTATTTAATTTTCTTTAAATAAACAAAAGTACAAAAGAAAATATTACGTTTAATTTCAACGCCCACACTGGATATACAATAATAAAAAGTGAAACAAAAATTATTTACAGTACTTGTTCATGAATATGAGGATAGTTATAATTAACTAAAGAGAGTGTTAACTAGAACAGAAATATAAATGAACTAGAAGTGAACGAGAACCGAACTAGAACTGAACTTGACCTGAACTAGAACTAACCTATAACTAGAACTGCAGTAGAATTAAACTAGAACTGAATTAGAACCAAACTAGAACTGAACTACAACTGAACTAGAACTGAACTAGAACTGAACTAGAACTGAACTAGAACTGAACTAGAACTGAACTAGAACTGAACTAGAACTGAACTAGAA
>NC_060953.1:49239817-49300485 GCF_022045245.1 Lucilia cuprina | reverse complement strand
ACTGAACTAGAACTGAACTAGAACTGAACTAGAACTGAACTAGAACTGAACTAGAACTGAACTAGAACTGAACAAGAACTGAAATAGAACTGAACTAGAACTGAACTGGAACTGAACTAGAAGTGAACTAGAACTGAACTAGAACTGACCAAGAACTGAACTAGAACTGAACTAGAACTGAATTAGAACTAAACTAGAACTAAATTAGAACTGATCTATCTGATTCGAATATTACAGTTTTATTTTTAGAAAATGGTCTTGATCTTAATTATACAATATGGTACTGTATGTATAAAATATACATACACATATAAAAAGAATGGAATATTAAACAGAATATTTCCTGGATTCTTTTTGTTTAAAAATAAATTAATAATAAATTGTTTTTCTTACATAACAATTCATTAATTCTTTATAATTTTCTCTTAATCTTTATAGCCTACCCCGATGTAGAAACACGCAAAATCAATGAGGATTGGGAATTTTTGGTATTAGCCTGCGATGGTATTTGGGATGTTATGAGCAATCAAGAGGTTATCGATTTCTGTCGATCACGCATCGGTCAGGGTATGTATCCCGAAGAAATATGCGAAGAACTAATGACTCATTGTCTGGCTCCCGATTGTCAAATGGGTGGTTTGGGTGGTGATAATATGACCGTCGTCTTAGTATGTTTTCTACACAATAAACCCTATGCGGATTTAGTGCAGAAATGTGCCACCTCAACGGTGTCTGCGAATACAAATACTTCATTGCCGGCTACACAAACATCGACAACATCGTCACCCGAAGAAGAGGAAATAGATCTAAAATAACAGCAGCAACAGCAATATCAGTTTCAACAGTCTAGTAGCACTACAACAGCAGCAGTACTCACTTTTATCTAAACACACAAACAAAAAAAAAAGAAGAAAACATTCAAGTGAAGTGTTGCTAATTAACAAAAAGAAAAGATGAAACAAGATGTGAACAAAAAAGAATCTAAAATATCTTCTTTTTTTAAGATGTCGATTTCTTTTCCACATTTTTTGTCATTTTAGTTTTTAAATAAATTTTTTTTTCCTGTTTATATTTTATATATACCTCCAGGTAGTGTTATTCTTATAGTCTTTCTTTTTTAATATTATAAAACTTTTCTTTTGCAAACTAAAACTAAAAAAATAACAAAAGAAAAAACATTAATAATACTTGTTACTTAACATTACTCTGGTGTGTTCCTTTATATTAGCAAACAAACATTTTTCTTTATTTTATATGTAATTCAGTTTTTATTTAAATTAATTTTGTGTTTTAGCCTGCAATTGAAAACGGTTTTGGTCTTAATTATTAAAAATTAGTAAAAAATTTAATAACAAGAAAATGCTACTTCTATATACATATTTTATTAATGTTTAAGTTTTACAAAATTTTGTTAAAATTGTTAATTTTATTTAACATTGTCATTTATAAAAGAAAAGAAAAAAACAAAAGTAAAGTAAAATCCTTTGTGTAAGTTTGTGTGAGAGTTTTTCTAAAAAAAACAAAAAAAAACAACCAAATCAAAACTGAAAATATTATTCTTTTATTTTTTCTTTTTTATAATAAATTTTCAAAATATAAAATTCCTTTTAAACTAAATTAAATTATTATTTAGATAAAAATAAAACAAAAGATTTTAAAAATTATTTTTATTTTTTAATTGAAATTGTTGTTGAAATTAAATTATGAAAAAAAAACATCCGTTTTTACCATCTTTTCTTATAAATCATTTATGAAATTTTTTTTATAGAAGAATTGCCAAATTTTATGTTTGAAAATCCAATTTTTTTCGAAAAATTCTGATTTCAATAGAAATTTTGGATTTTTACAGAAAATTTTTAAATTTCTCAAAATTTTAATTTTTATAGAAAATTTTTAAAAATCTCTATTTGAATAGAAAATTTTCGAAAATCTCTATTTTTATAAAAAATTTTCGAAAATCTCTATTTTTTATAGAACATTTTCGAAAATCTCTATTTTTTATAGAACATTTTCGAAAATCTCTATTTTTTATAGAACATTTTCGAAAATCTCTATTTTTTATAGAAAACTTTCGAAAATCTCTATTTGTATAGAAAATTTTCGAAAATCTCTATTTTTATAAAAAATTTTCGAAAATCTCTATTTTTATAGAAAAATTTCGAAAATCTCTATTTTTTATAGAACATTTTCGGAAATCTCTATTTTTTATAGAACATTTTCGAAAATCTCTATTTTTTATAGAACATTTTCGAAAATCTCTATTTTTTATAGAAAATTTTGGAAAATCTCTATTTTTTTATAGAAAATTTTCGAAAATCTTTATTTTTCATAGAACATTTTCGAAAATCTCTATTTTTTTATAGAACATTTTCGAAAATCTCTATTTTTTTATAGAACATTTTCGAAAATCTCTATTTTTTTATAGAACATTTTCGAAAATCTCTATTTTTTTATAGAACATTGTCGAAAATCTCTATTTTTTATAGAAAATTTTTGAAAATCTCTATTTTTATAGAAAATTTTCGAAAATCTCTATTTTTTATAGAAAATTTTCGAAAATCTCTATTTTTTTATAGAAAATTTTCGAAAATCTCTATTTTTTCATAGAAAATTTTCGAAAATCTCTATTTTTTTATAGAAAATTTTCGAAAATCTCTATTTTTTTATAGAAAATTTTCGAAAATCTCTATTTTTTTATAGAAAATTTTCGAAAATCTTTATTTTTCATAGAACATTTTCGAAAATCTCTATTTTTTTATAGAACATTTTCGAAAATCTCTATTTTTTTATAGAACATTTTCGAAAATCTCTATTTTTTTTATAGAACATTTTCGAAAATCTCTATTTTTTTATAGAACATTGTCGAAAATCTCTATTTTTTATAGAAAATTTTTGAAAATCTCTATTTTTATAGAAATTTTTCGAAAATCTCTATTTTTATTCAAAATTTATAGAAAAGTATATAATTTTTTTCTGTTTCAAAAAAAAACACTTTTTCTAAAAGCGTTTTGAAAATATTTTTTATCTATAAAATTTTGGAAATTTCCCTTTTTAGAAATTATTGAAATTTTTCTTTAAATTATTAAAATTTTTAATTTTTATAAAAAAAAAAACATTGGAGTTTCTGTATTCAAAAAAAAAAAAAAATCGAAAAAATCCTTTTTATTTTTATTTATATATTTTATTTTATTAAGTGTTCTATAGTTTTCCTAAAGCGGTCCGGTCCGCTTCATATGTACTTTTAAATCATAATTCTTTTTATTTTTTAAATATAAAATCTTTGGCCTTAAAAACAAATCCGAAACAAAAACTCAATTTTATTCTAAACTTAGAATTGTTTTGATATAATTTAGTCCACTTTAACTATAAACACAATCACATAACGCTCATTTAATGCAAGATTTTTAAGAAATTCATAAAAAAGTGTTTTTTTAAAACTACGATTTAAAAAAAATCGAAAAAATTTAAATAGTAAGTGGTCTATTTAAATTTTTTCGAAACGAACATTTTAAAAGAAATTGAATACCTAAATAAACATTTTGTAAAAAATCCATTCCAAATTAAGTCCAATAACCTCAAAAAGTTCTTATAACCTCAAAAAAAATGAAAACCAATTTGAAATCACATCTTTCTTGCATTAAATCCGTGTTATATTGTACGTATTTTAAAACTAATTTTCCTTCCTAGATTACAAAATGTGTGCGTGTATCGCGTAGTTAAATGCATATTTTCATATTTTTATACCCTTAATCAAAAAAATTAAATAAACTTAATTCAATACGATTGAATAATAAAAGATTTTTTAATAAATGTATAGAAAAAAGCTTTAAATATATAAAAAAAATGAACAACAAAAACATAAAATATTGATAAAAATAATAAATATTGCGTCTTTTTTTAGTCGTAAATAATTATAAATATGTAAGTTTACGTTTTAAGATTAAAAATCCAATAAAAACAAAAATATTAAAAATTTAGAAGAAGAAAAAAAATAATATCCTGATGAAAAAACCAAAAATATTGATGTTTTATTTGGGTCTGAGGGAAGATAAAACCAATTTTTTTCGAACGTTAATTACGATTTTATTGTAATCTATAAAAATTTTGAATATATTTTCATATTTAAAAGAAAATTTCTCTTTTTTTATAAATATTATTTAATAGAAAATGATCGAAATTTCAGTTTTGTTTTTCAATAAAAAATTTTGAAAGAATTTTTTTTTGAAGAAAATGTAGGAAAATTTCGCAATCTTTCAAAATATATATATACCATATAAATTCAAAAAATTTAGCAAATTTTCAACGGAATGAAACCGTTCTATTCGTTTTATATATTACACACATCTGGCACCACTATCAAATTGTAATAGATTAAAGAAAAACCTTTTTTACAGCTTAATTACAATTTGAACAACAACCGCTCTCGACAATGAATTTTCATACAATTTGTATGGAGAGCGAAATATCGTTTTGTGGTTGGCGACATTGTGGTTGATATAGATACTATATTAATTTCTTTACGATCTTTGGCGATTCTATCATTATTCTCTTATTTTTATAATGTAGCGTTGCCATAAGTTCAAAAATCTTGCAAAATTGTCAAAACGGGGTTGTTATAATTAGGGTTCTATAGTTGAAACGAAAAGTCGACTTTTCAACTTTTTTGCATTTTATGAAAAGTCGACTTTTCGACTTTTTGCATTTTATGAAAAGTCGACATTTCGACTTTTTGCATTTTATGAAAAGTCGACTTTTCGACTTTTTGCATTTAGTTAAAAGTCGATTTTTCGACTTTTTTCATTTAATTAAAAGTAGATTTTTCGACTTTTAATATTTTATAAATAGTCGACCTTTTTCCGACTTTTGACTTTTTTCGACTTTTTCCGACCAGAGTTAAAAATTTATAAAGTTGCAGGAAGCTTAAATTTATACTGTTGCCATTTAACATTATATTATTATTATTATTATTATTATTATTATTATTATTATTATTATTATTATTATTGTTATTATTATTATTAATAAAAAAAATTATTTATATTTTTTCTATTTGTTGCAATTTTTTGAGTTTTTTCGGCTTCTTTCTATTTTCGACTTTTTCCGACTTTTCACTTTTTTGACTTTTTCCGAATTTTTCGACTTCTTTCGACTTTTTCCGACTTTTCGACTTTTTTCGACTCTTTCTGACTTTTATTTCAAAGTCGACTTTTTTCATAGACGATAGTCGATTTATCGACTTTTTTGGAACAAAATAGTCGACTTCGACTTTTTTCCACAAAAAGTCGATTGTTCGATTATTCGAAAGTCGATTTATAGAATCCTACTTTCTATTACTCAGATTTCGGTTTTATTTAATATAACGGCGGCGTATGGTTACATTTAAGTTGCCACCTGTGTGTCAGTTTTAGTTAATTATATTCACAGATTTCTGCTTTCAAACTACATGAATTTATTTAACTATTCTTTCTATTTCAATAAATTTATGAAAGTAATAACCGAAAAATTGTGGCTCTTGTTATTTTTCATATTACTTAATAAGAAATAGGGCTGAAAACGTAGCTGGCTTACAGTCTATTTAAAGCCGTTGTGATAAATTTTTAGTGTCAACGGCCGCCGTCGTCGGTAATATTCATCGGCACAGAGCTCTAATTCTCTATTCTTTCATCATACAATTTCATTTATCAATTTCTTCAAAAGTTGCAAACACATTTTCACGCGCTCGAGTATTTTTTCTATTGGATATTATAAATTCCAAGTCAGAAAAGAAATTAAATTTATAAATAAATAAAACAAATTAGAGAAGCAAAGAAAAAACCTTAAACATTTTGAGGTTTTTGTGAAATCTAATAAAAAAAGAAAGCAAACAAACAAAGAAAAAAGTTTTCGACTACAAAAAGCAGAAAAAAAGAGGAAATACACACGTCAAGCACGCTTTTTTATTTTTTGGCTGTTGGTGATTTTTTTTAATATCGTATGTCCATCCAGAATTTAAATACATTCGGTAAGTTTGCTTTATATGCAAATAATATTTTGAAAAAAAGTGATTAATAATTGTGAAAGTTTATTTTTTTGGATAAAAGTTAAATCTTGAAATTATGATATGATTACGTTGATATTCTGTATAAAATGGCTGCTCTGTAGAAAATGGCGTTGACTGAGTCGGCCGACGTTGATTTTTACACTGCAGCAGTGAATGTTGGTACAGGGCCAGGGATGTTAAAGTGAATTTTAAAATTTTACAAAAAATTAAAAATTGTGAAAAATTCATTTAGTTAAAAGACTAGTCAATATAATAGACAATAGTCTAATCTATAGACAAAAGAAAGAACAAGTCTGTAAGCCAGAGAAAAGAATAGACTAGATAATGTATTACTATGTAGGCTAAATAAAAGTTTAGTCTTCAGCTTTACACTAGTTTTATATATTCAAATTATAGCAATTTTTCCAGCACTGCACAGGGCACATGTAATTTGCCTTGAGAAGACCCAGGGCTGTTATGAAGCTTTTTAAAATCTGAATAGCAAAGTTTGAAGCCAACTGCGCTGCTACGGCGTCATATTTATTTTTTGCCTCAGTGTTAATTTTCACAATTCTTTTTAGTGATAAGATTTTTAAGGGAAATATTTACTGATGTACGATATTTAAAAGTTTTTTTTAATAATTTCAATCTTGTTAAATTATTTATTATTTTTAATTTTATTTATTTTTGTATTTTGTGAGTTGCTGCAAATGGAAAAGTACGATAATTGATGAGTCAGCAATTGGCCTGTCTGTCTGTCATTCGTGTGTCGTGCACATTATTTAGTTTATGTTTTCTTAATCAATTTGTAAATGTATTTGTTAAGAAATTAAAAAAAAAGAACTTTCAGGTTAATTTTATTATTTTATTTTCATTTTTTCGAGATTTTTCGTTTTTGTCTTTGTTGTTTTGCGTTTTTTTTTTGTTTGCTAATTGTTTAACTGTTCTTTCTTTAGCTTTTATTATTTTATTTGTTTCCTTTGATTAAAAAATATTATTATTTTTTGTTTATAAAAGTAAATAGTTGCAATATTAAGTAATCTACTAGACTTTCTTCCCTATTAATAAAAGGTTTGAAACATTTGATAATTAGCTTTCAATATCTATTATAAGTAATTGAAAATATTTGTTTTTGAATTGAAAATTTTTATATTTTTTTATAGAGAAAGTTTCAAATTTTGTTCCATTTAATAGAAATTTGTTAAATTCTTCTCTTTTTAAAAAGAAATTCTGGAAATTTTCTCTTTCTTACATTTAGGGTATTTTCAGACTAAAATAGGTACTGACTGTTAATACTTGTCAAAAATTTGCAAAATTTTTATTTTAATAGAAAAAAAATTGAAAATTTATTTTCTATCTTATAGCTTTGTCTAGTATATCGACGAGTCTCAAGGCTCGGGTTTAACATTTGTATTGTCTTTAGAGTCTAGCCTGGCCTATAGTCTAGTCTGTCTACAGTGCAGTCTATAGGTTATGCTTCATAGTCTTCATAGCACTGTCGGGCCAATTCATCTGCAATCTCATTACCCTGTATGTCAGAGTGTCCCGGTACCCAACACAGCCTTAATGTGTATAACCTGACTAACCCTTCCAGGTAAATTTAGCAACTTTTTACCAAGCTAGAATGTAACGTTTTACACTGCAAAGCTTTAAGAGCTGCCTGACTATCAACATAAGTCGTCACTTCCGACCCCCTAGTAATGTGTATCTTAATAATGTCCATGGATTTCCATATAGTCAGGATTTCCGCTTGAAAGGCGCTACATCCGTCCGGAAGTCTGTAGGACACTTTTATGTTGTCATCTATCAAATAACCCCGGCACCTGTGCCAGAGTACAACTTGGATCCGTCAGTGAAAACTGCACACCCCTCAAACAGTACTTCAGATCTTTCCCACTCATCCCTAATAGGAATCACTATTGAGGGTCTCTAGGCTATAGTTTATTATATATCATAGTCTATTCAAATTTTGTTTATATTTTGTAAATTATCAAAATTTCCAGATATTGATTAAGTCTGATGTTCTCTAGCGGTTTTTGCAAAATCCTAACTTTGACAGTTTCTACTTGATCTTTTATAAAATACATCCACTATTAAAAACATTATAAATCTCATAATGGCAACTCTTTAAAACAAAAAAACAATTTCACATTCTTTCTTCTCCCAACAATAATAACCTCTAATTTACGTCATATTTGTGTGTTTGTTTAAGGTTTAAAACAAAAGTAAAAATGCAATTAAAGAAATTTTTTTTATAAAGTTCAATATTTTTGTTTAAATATTGAAATGATTTAGTTCATAAATATTTTAAATGAGGAAAAACCTTGAAATTTTGTTATTGTTGTTAATATTTACTAAATAGTAAAAAACAAACTTCCGTGTTTGTGTTTAGAAAATGAAATTGTTAATAAATAAATACACATAAGACGTGGTTCACACTGGGAAACTTTTGTCGAGAAACTTTTGATTTTTGTGTGTGAGAGAAAGAAATGTTTGATATTTCATTCTCTTTCTCTCACACACAAAAATCAAAAGTTTCCCAGTGTAAACAAGGTCTAAACAATCTATAATATATATAACTGACTAAACAAATTATTAAATTTTTTTATAATTACTTTTTTATAGACCCCTTTGCTGATGCAATCAAGGGTGCTGATGATGATGTTCAAGACGGACTTGTGCATATAAGAATTCAGCAGCGTAATGGTCGCAAAACATTAACTACTGTACAAGGTTTATCAGCCGAGTATGACCTAAAGAAAATTGTGCGATCATGTAAAAAGGTAAGAATTTTTTTTAAACAAAGAAATTTGAAAAAAATAAATATTAATTTATATTTCTATTTGTTTTTATTTTTGTCTTGTTTATTAAGGAATTTGCATGCAATGGCACAGTAATTGAACATCCCGAATACGGAGAAGTTTTGCAACTCCAGGGAGATCAACGTGAAAACATATGCCAATGGTTGACAAAGGCTGGTTTAGCCAAGCCTGATCAATTAAAAGTTCACGGTTTTTAAACCTTCTCATTATAGTTATTACTACGACTACGACAACAACAACAGCAACAAACAAAAACGTATAATAAGAACTATAACAACAACAACAACATTTATAGTAACATTTTTTTATTATTAAAAAAATTAAAAAAGAAGAATATAAAAAAGCAAGCAGCAGGTTAAAAAAAGGCAAAAGAAAATACAACCTTAAATAAGGACATTTGTAGTATTTTAGTTTAATTCTATAAAAAATAAACTACAAAATAACAAGAGATTCAAAACAACAACAACAACAAACTAAATAAATTCTTTTTTACAATAAAACCTATATAATAACCACAACAACAGGTGTATTATAATTAAACGTGTTACTAAAACAAATTCTTAATATCAAGTCGTTATACTTTACATCAACAGCAAACAACAGCAATAGTGTAATAGCCAACTACCAAATAAACCACAACAAACTACTCCTCTGCAGACATAACGATTGCTTTGTCCTTTGTTTGGCTTAAAAACAACACACAATTTAAACATTTTTTAAATAATTCCTTTTTTAAGGGAATTTATGTTTTTTTTTATTAGACAATTTGATTTTCAATATAATAATTATATACAAACAACAACAACAACATCGTCATCATCATAAATAGCTAAAAGGGCAAAAAAACCCAACAAACAAACAAAAAAGAAACAAATTTGTTTTACATAATATTATTAAATTCAAACACAATTACAAAAATTTTTTTACAAAAAAATTTAATGAAAACAAAAAAAATTCTTTACTTATAAACAAATAAAAAAAATTAATGTAACTGTTAATTATATTTAAATGCAAACTAAAAACAAAAAAATGTAATTAAAAAAAATAAAAAAAACAACAAAATAAAATGTATTTTATTTGAATTCAACAAAAAAAATATAAAAAAAAACTTACTAAACTTGCAACGCTTAAAGACAAAGTAAAAAAAAGAAAACAAATTAGTTTAAAAAAATAAAATTTCTAACACTCTGAGCGTTTAGGGACTCACTTTTATAATTTATGTAAAAAAAGTAACATTATTACCTACAAACATATGAATTTGTAATTAATTTCTAAAAGAAATGTTAATTTCTAACAACATTTTCAATTATCAAACAAAACATGATGACACAGTATTCAAACAAAAATTTTGGAAACACCGAAGAAAGCAATCACCTTTAAGAGTGTCGGCCTTAATGTAGGCTTTATCATTCAACAGGTGTAACAGTTTGCCGGGGGTTATTTTGTAACTAGTTGTGTAAGGAAATTTCTTAAATTTTGAAAACAATCTACAAAATAGCCCCTTTAACTGACACTAAGAAATAACAACCACACCATCATATTGATAATGTATAAAAATTTAGAAATTGTTCTCACTTTATTAGTTTTTTTTCACTTTTAAATAAATTATTTTATTTCGTTTTTTTTTTAATGTAGTTTTGTTATAATATAAAATTTTATTTATTTAATGTGAGAGAATATTGAATAAATACAACAACAACAAAAACTAATATTAAAAATTAAATATGTAAACGATTATATTATTAATAAAAAAAACTAAACAAAATCTAACAAAATATTTAATGAAAAATTAAAGTTTTTAACGGCAGCATAGGTTTTTAACAAAAAATTTTCAAAATCTTCAAACAATAGCTATTTCAAAATATTTTTTTAATTTATTTTTATACCCTTCACCTTCGTGAGAAGGGTATATATATGATTGTCGTTTGTAATTTCTATAATATTATTTTCCTATAAAGTATATATATTCTGAATCCTTATAGATAGCATAGTCTATTAAGCCATGTCCGTCTGTCTGTCTGTTGAAATCAATTTTCTGAAGACTCCAAATATCATCAAGATCAAAATCTTCAAAAATTCTTTCAGACATGCTTGAAAATCAGTAAATTCGGTCTATAAATAACTGAGATATAGGGTTCTATAAATCGACTTTCAAATAATCGAACAATCTACTTTTTGTCGAAAAAAGTCGAAGTCGACTATTTCGTTCCAAAAAAGTCGATAACTCGACTATCGTCTATGAAAAAAGTCGAAAGAAATCGGAAAAAGTCGAGAATAGAAAGAAATCGAAAAAACTCAAAAAATTGCAACAAATAGAAAAAATATAAATACAATTTTTTTTATTAATAATAATATAATGTTAAATGGTAACATTACAAATTTACGCTTCTGGCTTCGAAAAAAGTCGAAAATAGTCGGAAAAAGTAGAAAATAGTCGAAAATTCGGAATAAGACGGAAAAAGTCGAAAAGTCGACTATTTATAAAATATTAAAAGTCGAAAAATCGACTTTTAATTAAATGAAAAAAGTCGAAAAATCGACTTTTAACTGAATGCAAAAAGTCGAAAGTCTACTTTTCATAAAATCCAAAAGTCGACTTTTCATAAAATGCAAAAAGTCGAAAAGTCCACTTTTCATAAAATGCAAAAAGTCGAAAAGTTGACTTTTCGTTTCAACTATAGAACCCTACTAAGATATGGGTAGAAATCTAAGATTACCTCTGAAAATTTCCTCAACAAATTATAAATAAAAGCATAAAAGATAAAGCAGTAATATGTTGGTAATACAGCATATATTTGTTTTTAAGGGTGGTAATGCAGTTTAACGGTGGTAGTACAGTACTACGGTTAATATTACTTTCTGCTACAGTTTATTGTGTGTATGTTATGTGTGACATGTGTGCAGAGATACGAAATAAATTAAAACTGTTTTTTTTTAAACATACTTGGTGAAGGGTATATAAGATTCGGCACAGCCGAATATAGAAATCTGATTTGTTAAATTTTCAAATTTAAGATCAAATAAAATATACATTTTCTTAGAAACAAAATGAATTGTTATAAAAAATTGATAATTTGTCGAAGTTTTTCAAATATTAATTAGAATTTTCAAATTAAATCCTTATGATGTATTGATTATTAGAAAACAACGAATATTTCGAATCGAAATTTTCACCACTTTTCACTTTTTTGGAACAAAGTATAAATAAAAGCATAAAAGATAAAGCAGTAATATGTTGGTAATACAGCATATATTTGTTTTTAAGGGTGGTAATGCAGTTTAACGGTGGTAGTACAGTACTACGGTTAATATTACTTTCTGCTACAGTTTATTGTGTGTATGTTATGTGTGACATGTGTGCAGAGATACGAAATAAATTAAAACTGTTTTTTTTTTAAACATACTTGGTGAAGGGTATATAAGATTCGGCACAGCCGAATATAGAAATCTGATTTGTTAAATTTTCAAATTTAAGATCAAATAAAATATACATTTTCTTAGAAACAAAATGAATTGTTATAAAAAATTGATAATTTGTCGAAGTTTTTCAAATATTAATTAGAATTTTCAAATTAAATCCTTATGATGTATTGATTATTAGAAAACAACGAATATTTCGAATCGAAATTTTCACCACTTTTCACTTTTTTGGAACAAAGTAGTCGACTTCGACTTTTTTCGACAAAAAGTCGATTGTTCGATTATTCGAAAGTCGATTTATAGAACCCTAGTGTAGGGTATAAAAACAACATTACTTTTAATACATATGGTAACATCTCTGATGGCATCTTTACACATTCACCTTTAACTCATTGGCAACACTTGCATTATTTCTCGTGGCTAACGTCGCAACGCAGACGTATCACTTAATTACAATACAATTTTCGTAATTTTTGCAATTAAATAAACAAATTGCTAAGCAAAATTTTAACTTGGTTAAAAGTTAAGCTCGAAAGTAATAAAAAAATATAAAAGAGAATAACGTAATACAAAGAAAATTAAATTTTTCATGGTGAAAAAAGAAAAACCAAGAAAAAAAATTGGATTTGAGAAGAAAAAAATTGCATTGTCGGTGTTTTGCTTGCCTGCAGCTGAAAACAAATTAAAACGTGTTATCTCTTTCTAACGTACGGCATAAGCGCATGCAATTGACAGTTAACGGTTGATGTGAGTGGAAAAGAAAATATAAAATGAATTATTAAAGAAAGAAAGAAAAAAGTAGTAAATAACAGACACACGGGTTTCATTGATACAAAGTGGAATTAAAACGTGGATAATAGTTTTTGTTTTTTTTTTTGTGAAATATATTCTTTGACAAGTGGCTGTTTTTAACAATTGAAATAAACAAAAGAACAAACGCCTTTTAAGATTTCTATTGATGATAAACAAATTATAATAAAACTTTTCTAAAACAAAATAAATAATAAAGTATTAAAAGTCTAGAAATAAACCTAATTTTTACAAAAAAAAGTATTTTTTGTTGAATTTTAAACCAACGTGATGAAGTAAGAAATTATTGTTGTTGTTAGTTTTCTTGAAAAGGCTATTAAAAAAACATAATACAAACAAAACGCAAATAACAAATTTTAATTAAAAACGATCATAATTTAATAATAACAAATTGTTTTGGCTGTAAAAGTATAATTAATTAAAACAGTCATTTTAACAAAATGTTCGTTTTGAGTGATCAAAAGTGAAAATTGGCTTTGATAGTGAATTTTTATTGTTTATTAAAAAAATAACAAAAAAAAAAAACAACAACAGAATAATTTAATATATATTTTTATTTAAAGTGTGAGTAGATATTTTTTATTATTTGTCTGGTAATTCAAAAAAAAATTTTATTAATTTAATAAATTTGTAACAAAAAAACTTTAAATGCAATTAAAATATAAAAAATTCTCTTCTCATTCTCTCATTTATCATTTAAAATGTATTACATACATACAAATATACATATTTACATGTATGCACGTGCTCTTTTTTTCTTGTTTTGCTAAGTTCAGTCGTCTTAACAGCTTGTTTACAATTACGACAGCTAACGACAGGCGGCATGCGTTAAAACCAATTATTTTTACAGTGCAGGAACGATGTTTTTAATTGTAATTACATTTTTGTTTTTATATCATAAACTATCCAAGTGGATACCCACAAATAAAGGTAGTATGTCCACCTTAAAGTATACCTTTTGATATGACTGTTTGTCCATGTAAACAACATTTTTAAACATATTTTGTTGGAATTTTGAAAATAAGTGAAATTTTCTTTTGAAATTAGTAAACATAGAAAAGGTATACATAGAACTGAAACTGAGTATGAATGACATAACCTAAGTCTGCTGTCAAAAACCTAAGTCGTGAGAATGTATTAGTTGAAAAATATTTAACCCAACAAACACAAACTCTTTCGTTTAAAAAGTTTTTATATTTTTGTTTGATATTATATTTCGAAATAATTTTATGAAATAATGTTTTGAATTAGCCATTTTTATTCAATATCAGTTGACCAATGTAAGAAAGATCTTCATTAAAAATTATTCTTAATTTTAAATAAACTCTTTGTGTTTGCTGGGTTGAGTCAATATTGACACTTGAAAATTATATTAAAAAAATAAAAACGATTGAAAAATTTGTTTTTTTCTGAAAATGTTTTTAATTAATTAATTTTATGGGAAAACTTAACTTTTAGCAGTGTTTATTGCAGCAGCAGGTGCTATTTTGCCAAAGGAATTGTGCTAATGCTAAAATTAACGCTTGATATGAACGATTATTGTTAATTTCAAAGCAGACCAAATGCAGTCTAAATACACCCTACACCACACCAATGGGAACGGTATTTTGTTTATGTCTTAAAGTTTGTAACACCTGCGTCGATGTAATGATGTAATCCGCCCATAAATTAGCCTATTGAACTTTTTTGTAAGCGGTACATGGTAACAAGAATAGGGTATTTATAAAATTCGACTCAACAAATTTTATATATACGAAATTTTGACTATATATTGTTATAATGAGTATTACATTCATTAATTAAGCAAACATCAATCTCTTGAATATAACTTCTACATTAAAAAATACTAAATAACTTATTGCTGCTTACTCGCAAAGTGGTAGGGTATGATGTATTCGGATACATTTTGTACTTTCATATTTTTGTTATTTTATGTAAACAAAAATAAAAATACTCATACAATTGTATTAAATTCACACAGAACCTGTACATGTGAGAGAGTAATATTTCTTACTCTCAGTAACACTTCTATTTATTTTTCTATGTTAGTAAATATAGGTCCATTATTTGATCTAACCCCATACAACCAGACCTTTCGATTTGGGGTTTTTAGCTCTTAACCTACATCAAATATACTAGGATAGATGTATATTTGGACCCATCTTTAGAAAACTTGTGTTTCATTGTTTCATCTAAATTAATGTAGATTTAACGTAAAAGCTTATTTTTAATAAAATTTATATAATTACAGAGTTTTATATGATCGTCCATGCCTGTTTTTTACCTTTCTTTATGTATGGACATTTTCCACAGATTGGAATGGGGATTATTAGGTTCTTATGAAATGTCTTATTTAAAGTATCTCTAGAACCGATAATATCTAGGTACTTCCTTTTTTTAGTTGAACCTAAGGGATGATACATTTTTGTTGCATTTAAAGATTTTGTTATTAATTAATAATATAAAAATCTAAAATATTAAGTAAAAAAATTTATTGAAAAAGTTGTTATAAAAAAAATACTTTCTTCCCTTTATTAACTTCTACGAGCAAAATATTTATTCTGTCACAAAATAACTTCTTTTAAAGCGATTGTGCAAAAAGTGTGCATTATTTTCTTATTTTACTCTTTGTTCATACTCAGGAAAAAGTAGTAAAAAAATACATCCAGCTTCAACATTTTTTCTTACGTAGCAGAAAATCTTGTATGTGGAATGGATATTGGTGGTAAGTGTGTGTGCATTTCCGTTACACAATACAAATAATGGTCATGACACTCTCCTCCCCCTAAATACACCAAAACACACATATCCTTTTCCTATTAATACACAAATAACTTGAAAATTTTTATGACTACCTATAAATACTAATAAAATTATTTATTAATAAAAATAATAAACAATTATATGAGTTTAAAGGATACGGTTTCAAATTGTAATAAAATCTGCTTTGTAATAGTATAGTATTGATATGTAGATAGATAGATTAATAAATAGATATATAGATAGATAGATAGATAGATAGATAGATAGATAGATAGATAGATAGATAGATGGATAGATAGATAGATAGATAGATAGATAGATAGATAGATAGATAGATAGATAGATAGATAGATAGAGATAGATAGATAGATAGATATATAGATAGATAGATAGATAGATAGATAGATAGATAGATAGATAGATAGATAGATAGATAGGTAGATAGATAGATAGATAGATAGATAGATAGATAGATAGATAGATAGATAGATAGATAGATAGATAGATAGATAGGTAGATAGATAGATAGATGATAGATAGATAGATAGATAGATAGATAGATAGATAGATAGATAGATAGATAGATAGATAGATAGATAAATGGATAGATAGATAGATAGATAGATAGATAGATAGATAGATAGATAGATAGATAGATAGATAGATGGATGGATAAATAGATATATAGATAGATAGATAGATAGATAGATAGATCGATCGATCGATAGATAGATAGATTTCAAAACTAATTCAAATAGAATACGTTTTTTGCAAGCTCTGTAATATTATATTGCAAATATGTATGTACTTTTTACAATGATTCATTTAACTAATAATATTTATAGTATAAAATAAACTAAAAATACACATTCTTTATACATACATACTTATCTACTTGTTTGCAACAAACACAGGCGATATAGCATCACACAAATGTTTTTGTTTTTACTTTATTAATGGAATAAATTGGCACTTTTCCCAGAAATTGTTCGTTATTAAAAACTAATATTTATTTACTTTTTTATAAACAATTATTAGCACATACATACATATGTATGTAGATATGTGCATCTATATCTATAAAAAGTATTTCATACGTATATTATAGGTAAATATCTTTGTTTTTTTTTTTATTTTTTCTAAAATTTCTTACCCGTAATAAAAAAGTAACAAAAATTGCAGTTAGGTCCTAAAAAATGATCGAAACAAATTCGTTGTAAACATTACATTTGTATGTAAAGTAATTAATCAAACAATAACAAATTGCGGATAACGTTTATTGCTTTTTATAAGTATAATTAAATATATTATTCATATATAAATTGCTATTATTTGTAGGGAAAAAGCACACACAAATTTAACATTAATAGGGGAAAACCCTCATAAGTAGCAATTGACATAGAGAACAACAACAACAACAACAAGAAAGAAGAAGAACAGAACATAGAAATCCATAAAAGCAACAATGTGATGTATATAGAAAAATTACAACACTGCAATGCATTTAAATGCAATGGTAACCCTATTATCCGTTTCATTGCCAACATAGTCCGCTCACTGACAACTGCGAACGAACGAACGTAGATATGAAACACAGTACAAACGAGAACAATTGATATTAAAAACAGGGCGAAAGTTAAACGGTGACGACGACGTCGACTACTTATTCAATGCTTAAGAAAAAATATTTTTTTCGGAATATTCATTGTGAAAAAATGATTAAATATTATATACTACATTAATTTAATGTAATATAATTGCAAATAAAGTGAAATACTACAAATTAAACAAGTATTTAAACAATTTTCTTATGAATTTCAAGAATGAAAAAAAACTTTTACCCAAAAAAGTGAATTGAGGAAAGAAAAAAAATTTTTTTTGTGAAAAAAAGGTGGTGGTGAATTTGCAAATTGGAAGAAGAAATAAAAAAAAAGTTATTCATACAAGGAAAAGAAGAAGAAGTAGTATAAAAGAAGGAAAAAAAGAAAAAAATATAACTTATACATATGTGTTGAAATAAAAAAAAGAAAAAAGTAATAAAAATTATAAAAAATAAAAGAATTTATTAAAGAAAACAATTTTTGATTATTAAAACACAAAAAAATAATAAAACGCAGAAGAAACAAATTATTAAAAGTCATTGAAAAAACGCAAACACGGGCCAGCAGAAGGAACAAAGATAATAGAAAGAAAAAAATAAACTGACATTTACAAACCGAATCGAAACAGTATAAAAGTAAAAAAAGAAAAAAATATTGAAAAAAAAAACATACGAAAAAATGTATAAGATACAACACAAGACAATGATGATGATAATGGATATAAAGTGAAATTGAAAGCTTTAATTAATTTTCAAAAATTCATAAATTGAATTAAAGATTTTTTAAATAATTTAACTAAAAAAAAATAAATTTCTAAAAAAAAAACAATTTTTTGTGTTTAAAAAAAAGCTATTAACGAAAAAAAGCAAATATTATAAATAAAGAAACAATTTTTTTAAGGGTACGTACGTCGATCGTACGTACACCCGTAACGCGTCGTTCACCTTAAAAAAAAGTATCCAACCAAACCAAATCAACCAGCCAGCCAGCCACCTTTTTCTTCTTAACCACTTGCTTCATTTGGGCCTCATTCATTGAAATACGAAAAAACACACAAGTGGAGCAAAGAGCTGCAAGAAATAGATCTAAATAGTAGCAAAAACAAAAAAGTATAATAAACAAGCTCCACCTAAAAAAACTGAAGAAAAATATCATCATCATCATCACACCATATTCTGCAAATACTCGCTCTCGTTTTAAACATAAAAAAGAGTGTTTTTTTAGCTGAAATAATCTAAATTATTTAAAATTAACTTCTTTCCTCCCTTGGTCAAAACTTTAAGGAAAATTCTTTAAAAATGGAATATTATTTAGGTTTGTAATATATATATTTTCCTTAATTCGTACATTATGTTGTTTTCTTCTCATATTTACACACACACATAATCGCTGTAAATTTTTGCATATCCTCTGGAAATTTAATATGTATTTTTTCATTCTTCGCTTTTTCTTTTTTTTTGCGTTTATTAACAACTATATAATTATTGTGTAATATTGCCCCTTTCGCAAAACGCAAAGAAAGAAAGGAAAACATGTGTTGTTCATTGTTATCCATCCATTTCTCATTTTTCTTTTTTGAACAATATTCCACTACCTCACAGTGATGTGGATAGGATAAACATTTTTAAAAATAATTTGTGACTTGAGTAATTAATAGAATATAGTTATTACTGCTATTTGAGTCAGATATATTACCGATCATGCTGTTTCATCGGACATAAAATCATTAATTGTACAACGTCATCTATATTTGTAAAATTTGGTTTATCGAATAGATTAGTTTAAGTTCAATTATAGTTTAGTTATAGTTCATTATTAGGACGGTTTTAGGTTTATTCCAGTTCAGTTATACTTCAGTTCTAGTTCATTTCCAATACAGTTCTAGTACAATTCCAGTTCAGTTCTATTTCAGTTCTACTTCAGTTCTAGTTCAGTTCTAGCTCAGTTCTAGTTCAGTTCTAGTTCAGTTTTAGTTCATTTCTAGTTCAGTTCTAGTTAAGTTCTAGTTCAGTTGTAGTTCAGTTCTTGTTCAGTTCTAGTTTATTTCTACTTTAGTTGCAGTTCAGTTCTAGTTCAGTTCTAGTTCAGTTCTAGTTCAGTTCTAGTTCAGTTCTAGTTCAGTTCTAGTTCAGTTCTAGTTCAGTTCTAGTTCAGTTCTAGTTTAGTTCTGGTTCAGTTCTAGTTTAGTTCTACTTCAGTTCTAGTTCAGTTCTAGTTCAGTTCTAGTTCAGTTCTAGTTCAGTTCTAATTCAGTTCTAGTTCAGTTCTAGTTCAGTTCTAGTTCAGTTCTAGTTCAGTTCTAGTTCAGTTCTAGTTCAGTTCTAGTTCAGTTTTAATTCAGTTCTAGTTCAGTTCTAGTTCTGCTCTAGTTCAGTTCTAGTTCAGTTCTAGTTCAGTTCTAGTTCAGTTCTAGTTCAGTTCTATTTCAGTTCTATTTCAGTTCTAGTTCAGTTCTAGTTCAGTTCTAGTTCAGTTCTAGTTCAGTTCTAGTTCCATTTCTAGTTCAGTTCTAGTTCAGTTCTAGCTCAGTTCTAGTTCTAGTTCAGTTCGAGTTGTGTTCTAGTTCAGTTCTAGTTCAGAACTAGTTCAGTTCTAGTTCAATTCTAATTCAGTCCTAATTCATTGTAGTTTTGTTCTGGATCAGTCCTAAATCATTCTAGTTCAGTTCTAGTTCATTCCAGATCAGTTCTAATTACATATCTATTTCAGTTTTACTTCGTTTTTTAGAACAGTTAAAGATTAATATTACACTTCTAGTTCAGTTCTTGAATATTTTAAGTTTAGTTTTAGTTCAATGATTTTGCTCCTTTAATATATGAAAATCCATCTGTTCTTAGTTTATATTAGAAATTTTCTACTAATGATCCAACAACTTTCATTTCAATAATTCATAGGATTAGCAAAATTTGCCATGCGGGTTATAATGTGTAACATATGTATTATGCAGGATATACACACATTAAATAAAACGCAGTTAATATACATACGTATATACATACATACGGACAATAACAACAACCATTTGAGTTTTTTGTCAAAAAAAAAAAAACAAAAAGATTGATTTTGTCAGAAATTTTTGCCTGTTTGTTATTGTGGGTTTTTGTATTTCATCAAAGGACTAAATAATAATCAGCTGTTTACAGTCTTTAGCTATTTCAAGATACTATACCCTGATTATTAAATAATTTGAAGATTTAATTGCAGATGTTTTTTTCATAATATTTTCTACAGTTGTTTTTTAAGTTTTGGAATAACCAAAAAATAGATTTCTCCTAAATTTCATTAAAATATGTATTACATTTTATATCTAAGCCGTAGTATTACACATTATACTTTTAAGTTTAAGATAAAATCAATAGTGTTGTAATTGAAAAATATATTTAATTTATAAATTTTCTCTTTTTTTTAGACTATTTTAAATATACAGTGATATTCTTGTTTAATTTTTATTACTTTCATATGTTTATAAAATATTGAAATTCATTAGAGTTTACTTAAATGTGTTGTTGTACACAGAGAATATAATTTCTGTTTTATTTTAGTGCTTTTCCATTCATTATCGTTTCTTTCGTTCTACATTATTTAATAAAATTTTTAACTTTTTTCCTTTTTATTTTTGCATTGTTTGACATTTTACACATATTTTTCTGAAGTTTCTTTTATTTACTCGTTTACGACGAGAGACTTGCATTTTTTGCTTCTTCTTCTTCGTCTATTGTATTATGTGTATAATTCCTATATACTTGTGCCGTTTTTGTTGTTATTTTCGTCTTCTTTAACCTGCCAGATTATTAAAAAAAATACCATTTGATTTTATAGTTGTACTTTTCGTTTTTCAAATTCACTACTAAAAATGCTATAAGAAGAGAAAGGGGGTGGCGGTGTTGTAGTATTAAATTTAAAATGTCTTGTCTAGTTTTTCCTATTAGTATGTTTATGGGTTTCTTTTAACGGTTTTCAATCAACTACTATGGACAAGTTTTTTTTTTACCAAAAAAAGTGGTTTTCCATTTGTTTGTGTGTAATTCGATTGTATTGTTGTGGCCTGGCTTGATTGTCTGTCTCTATATACATACATAGGTATTATCTTATATAATTTAAGTTTTTAATAATACCAAGTAATCTTTAAAATTGTTATTATTTTAATAGTTTAATATTAATCTTTAAGAAGTAAAAGTATTAATACGACTATACCGAATTCTATATACCCTGCACTAAAACATGTTTGGTTTCTAAGTATCTCCGAGTGAAAGATAATCTTTTTTTAAAAGACAATATTAGTCATTTTTAATTAAATGTTTGCTCTTTAGTAATTAAGTTTTTATAAGTTCCAATTCAGTTCTATTTCAGTTCTAGTTCAGTTCTAGTTCAATTCTAGTATAGTTCTAGTTCAGTTCTAGTTCAGTTCTAGTTCAATTCTAGTATAGTTCTAGTTCAGTTCTAGTTTTTTTTATTTTTTTCTAGTTCAGTTCAGTTCTAGTTCAGTTCTAGTTCAGTTCTATTTCAGTTCTAGTTCAGTTCTAGTTCAGTTCTAGTTCAGTTCTAGTTCAGTTCTAGTTCAGTTCTAGTTCAGTTCTAGTTCAGTTCTAGTTCAGTTCTAGTTCAGTTCTAGTTCAGTTCTAGTTCAGTTCTAGTTCAGTTCTAGTTCAGTTCTAGTTCAGTTCTAGTTCAGTTCTAGTTTAGTTCTAGTTCAGTTCTAGTTCAGTTCTAGTTCAGTTCTAGTTCAGTTCTAGTTCAGTTCTAGTTCAGTTCTAGTTCAGTTCTAGTTCAGTTCTAGTTCAGTTCTAGTTCAGTTCTAGTTCAGTTCTAGTTCAGTTCTAGTTCAGTTCTAGTTCAGTTCTAGTTCAGTTCTAGTTCAGTTCTAGTTCAGTTCTAGTTCAGTTCTAGCTCAGTTCTAGTTCATTTCTAGTTCAGTTCTAGTTCTTGTTCAATTCTAGTTCAGTTTTAGTTCAGTTCTAGTTCAGTTCTAATTCAGTTCTAGTTCAGTTCTAGTTCAGTTCTAGTTCAGTTCTAGATCAGTTCTAGTTCAGTTCTAGATCAGTTCTAGTTCAGTTCTAGTTCAGTTCTAGTTCAGTTCTAGTTCAGTTCTAGTTCAGTTCTAGTTCAGTTCTAGTTCAGTTCTAGTTCAGTTCTAGTTCAGTTCTAGTTCAGTTCTAGTTCAGTTCTAGTTCAGTTCTAGTTCAGTTCTAGTTCAGTTCTAGTTCAGTTCTAGTTCAGTTCTAGTTCAGTTCTAGTTCAGTTCTAGTTCAGTTCTAGTTCAGTTCTAGTTCAGTTCTAGTTCAGTTCTAGTTCATTTCTAGTTCATTTCTAGTTCAGTTCTAGTTCAGTTATATAAAGCTTCATTTGAGGTTTTTACAAAATATCGCATTCAAATTTATTAAACAAAATTTTAAAATTTCATAAAAATTTTCCTAAAATTTTAAGTTGTTATTAAAACTTAGTTTTTACTAAAATTTTAAATCTTTACTAAAATTTTAAATTTTTACTAAAATTTTAAATTATACTAAAATATTAAATTTTTTCCTAAAATTTTAAATTTTAACTAAAATTTTAAATTTTACTAAAATTTTAAATTTTTTCCTAAAATTTTAAATTTTTACTAAAATTTTAAATTTTTACTAAAATTAAAAATTTTCACAAAAATTTAAATTTTCTTAAAAAATTTACGTTTTTTAAAAATTGTTTTCTACCAAAATCTTTCATAATTAATAACAATTTTATTGATTTTATTAGAGTTAGAATGTTATCTAAAATTGAAGTCAACTTTTCTATCATTGGCAGCCACCCTAACAGTTATAGTACATATGTATGTATGAATAAATGTGTGCATACATACTTATAAATATTACATCATTTACATATGAACTCTAATGCAAATTTTGTGAAACCATAGAAATTAATACAATAAATTAAGAAATAAATTATTATTTCAATTAAATTAATACATATCTTGGCGGCATATAGTACTTTTAAAGTTATTATTTTATTGCATTTGTCATAAACTTGTTTTTTTTACTCCATATGTTTTTTTATGGCAAAAAACATCATAATTTCTGTTTAACACAAAAAAAAAACTAGCAAATACATAAATATAGACAATTTTAGTTCGAAATACTGAAAATAGTTTTTATGGAAAAATGCATAAGCTTTTTGCATAGACCTTCTGTTTCGATTTTTTTTTACCATATTTTTCAATTGTTACAGTTATTTTAATTGTTATTTTTGAAATATATTATGATTTTATCTAACTTGCCTTTTAAAATGAAAAGATTTTTCAAAATTTCCTAGTTTTCCCTTGACTATGTACAATATTTATAATAAAATCAATAATAACAAACATAACATGATGATAATTTAAATTGATGTTTTTGTTTTTCTTTCCTCTTTTTCTCTCTTTCCCTCTCATATTTTCCTATTATACTTTTGCTGCACACAACAATTTTCTTATAATATCTTTATCTGTATATTTGTTTGTCTATTTGTAGGGGGTTATGTTTATATGAATGGGGATGGAGTGAAGATACCACCACCTGTTGCTACCACCGTCTATGCGAATGTTCCTGTTGATACGGCAGTGTTAGCGACCAATTTATACGGTCCAACTACACAATTGGCAGCTCCAGCAGCAACACACATCCCATTGATAGCGACAGCTGCTGGTCCACAACCACCACATCATCAAGCTTTACAGGTGGCAGCAGCGCCTGGTCAACATCAACAATTGATAGCAGCTCACACCGCTGCGGCTCACCCACAACAGCCTACATTACAAACAGTACAGGCGGCAGCAGCCGCGGCTGCTGTAGCAGCAGCTACACCCCAACACACAGCACCACATCAAATACAAGGCCATCCTCAACAAGCCCACTTGCAGTACGCCCATCAGCAAACAGCCATTGCTGCTGGTGGCCAGCAGGGCCCAACGGTTACGACAACAACGATTGATAACACCGAATATACAGTCATGAATGGAGCCATAACTCAAGACGGCACAGTCGTCTGTTACAGTCAAGATGATTTGCAGGTTGCTGGTGTCGTTGGTGCGCCCGTTGCTGCGGGCGGTGGTAATGTCACGAATTTAGTTGCTGTCGATCAAATGTCTGGTACACCGGTCACAGCAGCCACTGCTCAGCAGCAACAACAACAACAGCAACACAATGTTCATGCTCAACATCATGTTATCCTTAATAATGGTCCACCACCTTCCGCAACCACGACCCTACAGCAACAACAATCACAACAACAACAGGTTGTCGCTGGTAATAGCAACAACACAAATATTAGCTCTTCATCAAATTCAAGTGGCAATACGGGCGATAATAGTGGGATACCATTGGAACAACTTAAACAAATGTTAGCCACACAATTGGAATATTATTTTTCGAGGTAAGTTTAGAGACAAAATAAGTGAAAATTCCTTAAAGCAAAAAACAAAAAAAAAAAAAAAAATATCTTCCTATCTGTTTCTGTTTATTAATCTATCTATCTATCTATCTATCTATCTATCTATCTATCTATCTATCTATCTATCTATCTATCTATCTATCTATCTATCTATCTATCTATCTATCTATCTATATCTATCTATCTAATCTATCTAATCTATCTAATCTATCTAATCTATCTAATCTATCTAATCTATCTAATCTATCTAATCTATCTATCTATCTATCTATCTATCTATCTATCTATCTATCTATCTATCTATCTATCTATCTATCTATCTATCTATCTATCTATCTATCTATCTATCTATCTATCTATCTATCTATCTATCTATCTATCTATCTATCTATCTATCTATCTATCTATCTATCTATCTATCTATCTATCTATCTATCTATCTATCTATCTATCTATCTATCTATCTATCTATCTATCTATCTATCTATCTATCTATCTATCTATCTATCTATCTATCTATCTATCTATCTCTATCTATCTATCTATCTATCTATCTATCTATCTATCTATCTATCTATCTATCTATCTATCTATCTATCTATCTATCTATCTATCTATCTATCTATCTATCTATCTATCTATCTATCTATCTATCTATCTATCTATCTATCTATCTATCTATCTATCTATCTATCTATCTATCTATCTATCTATCTATCTATCTATCTATCTATCTATCTATCTATCTATCTATCTATCTATCTATCTATCTATCTATCTATCTATCTATCTATCTATCTATCTATCTATCTATCTATCTATTTTCTATCTATCTTTCTATCTATCTATCTATCTATCTATCTATCTATCTATCTATCTATCTATCTATCTATCTATCTATCTATCTATCTATCTATCTATCTATCTATCTATCTATCTATCTATCTATCTATCTATCTATCTATCTATCTATCTATCTATCTATCTCTATCTATCTATCTATCTATCTATCTATCTATCTATCTATCTATCTATCTATCTATCTATCTATCTATCTATCTATCTATCTATCTATCTATCTATCTATCTATCTATCTATCTATCTATCTATCTATCTATCTATCTATCTATCTATCTATCTGTCTTCATATATTCGCAATATATTGATTTTTTTGATTTATATTTTCAGAGAAAATTTAGCAAACGACTCTTGGCTGCTATCACAAATGGACAGTGATCAATATGTCCCCATATGGACAGTGGCCAACTTTAATTTAGTTAAAAAATTAACAAAAGATATTAAACTTATAACAGAAGTGCTTAGGGAATCACCGAATGTGCAAGTAGACGAAGATGGTCTCAGAGTACGACCAAATCACAAAAGATGCATTATAATATTACGTGAAATTTCTGATCAAACTCCAGTTAAAGATGTTAAGGTAATAAAGAACTTTAAAAAAAATCGATTTCAATAAATAATAATATTGTTGTATTTACATTCTACAGAACATTTTTAACAATGAAAACTGCCCACGCGTTATTTCGTGTGAATTTGCTGGCAATAACTCATGGTATATAACTTTTGAATCAGATGAAGATGCACAAAAAGCTTTTAAATATTTAAGAGAAGATGTTAAAGAATTTCAGGTAAATTCCTATATAAAACATCGATTTTTGATTATTATTTAATATTTTATTATATATTTAGGGTAAACCAATAATGGCTCGAATGAAAGCAAAACCATTTATAAATAGATTACCAATCGGTCCAGTATCAACTATTAAAAATGGCTTCCGTTTGACTTCACCACCAGCCGCTGTATACGATCCAAATGCTGCTGCTGCAGCGGCTGTTGCTTATAGTGCAGCTCCGCAACGTTTTGTTTATGCTGCCAATGGAGCAGCAATGACGCAACCACCAGTACCATATAATGGTCAATTACATTTAATTGTAAGTTTTTTTTTGTGGATTAGTTAATTTGAATTTCATTCTAAATATTAAGTTATATTATTTACATTACAGCAATTCCAACAGCAACAATTCTATCCCGGTATTGTTACACCTTGGCCTACTGCGGCTGCTGCAGCTGTAGCAGCAGCCGCAACCACAGCACATGGTCAGAATTTCTATGAGATTGGAAATGTTTTTGCAGCCAATGGTTTGCCTCCTGCAGTACCTGCATATGCCACAACAGCACCACCTCCTACACAAACTCCTGGTTTAACTGGCAGCACAAAACCGCAAAGCGGTGGCGGCGGTGGTGGTGGTGGCGGAGGCGGTGGACGCTATAACAACAATCATCGTAATAATTCTGGCAACAGTGGTGGTCAGAGCGGCGGTGGTCATCGTAAGCAGCAACGCAACACAAACCTCCAACAGTTGCAACAAACTCCCCAACCTCAACCCCAATTGGCTGGCAACAATATAATTGTATCTAGTGTAAGTGTTGGTGGAGCTGGTGGTCTGGTCGGCGTTATGCCCACCGCAATTGTCGATCCCCATCAACAGCAGCAAACTATGACGCAACAGCATCAAATGCAACAACAACAACCACCACCTAATCAACAGCAACAACAGACTTCAAGTCAACAGCAGCCTGGCTCTCAGCAAAGTAGTAATACAAGACATTATTCAAGCATGAAACCAAATACTGGTAAAGATAAAGGTTTACTTTAAATATTTATTAAATGATTTACTGTGTTTTTAAAATAACATTTTATATATTTCTTTTTATTATTTTCAAAGGTGGCATACCGAAATCTTCTATCGATAAATCGTATGGTGGTGGTGGCAATACGAATGCTCTTAGCAGTCATCATCATTACAGTGCGCAAAATCAAACTACTCATCATGTACAAACACAACAACAACAGCAGCAGCAGCAACAACCTCAGCAAATGAGTGGCGGAGGCGGTGGTGCTGCTGCAACACACATACAACAAACTCACTATCAAATGCCTTCCTCAAATACACAAACTGGTGCAATGCAGCATACTTCCTATACGGCACATAATGTACCAACTGTTTCAGCACAACAGCATCATCATCAGCAGCAACAGCAGATCCATCAACAGCAACAACAACAACAGCAGCACGATCTACAAGACGATGTTAATGTTGAGGTTGTGCATCAATCACAAATTGTTGTACAACATGTACCACAACAAGGACATCATCATAATCCACGTAATAATGTTACTTCATCGTCCTCTTCGTTGAATAATTCGGTTGGTGGAAGTGGCGTCGGCGGCGGTGGCAGTGGTGCTGGAAAAGATCCGCCACATTGGTCTCAATCTCGCCCAAGACGAAGAAGACGTGATGATGATAATTCAGGAATGACTTACTCACCTAATAATCGTGTTGGCGGCGGAGGTGGAGGAGGAGGCGGAGGGGTTAGTATTACAACATTTTATACTACAGTACCTACTAACAATTGTTGTTATTTGACGACCACAACTGGTAGCAGTAATAGCATACTAGTAGATTTAGGTGTTGGGGGTTTTGGTGTGTTAGGTGGCGGCTTAGGGGGCGTAGACGCCCATTTTGTAACTGGTAGTAGTAGAGAAGCGGCTGATGTTAGCAGAGGCTTTGGCAGTTATATAAGTCATATTAACGTGATGGAAGGAGAGGGAGTCTGCGGCGGCGGAGGCAATGTTAGTGGACAAATGTATTCAGTTGCTAGCAATCCCACCTCCACCACCATCACCACTACCAATACCCATAATAATAATATAACAAATAATATTGTCACACAAACAGCCAATGTCACCACTAGCAACAGCAACAGTATCAGCAGTAGTAGCGGCAATAATCAAACTTCTCAGCCTTCCTCAACAACATTTCTTTATAAATATAAAGAACGTTTCTCTCAAAAACTATCTACAACCACTAATTATAATAATAATCATAATACCAATTCCAGTAATAGTAATAGTTTAAATACTTCTATAACTACCACTAAAAATGTCAACAAAAACAACAACATTTATAATAATAATAATAATAATTCAAATAATAATAATAATACCACTACTAATCATAGTAATAATAACAATAGTAAAAGTTTTGTAATTCAACAACATCTAATAAAATCTTCTAATTTTCAACAGCAATCGTATAATTCGTCGCATCATTCTCAACAGCAGCAGCAACAACAAAGTGGTGGCAATTCAGGTGGCGGGGGAGGAGGAGGAGGTAGTGTTATGTCTTCTTCCCAAGGCGGTAGTCATCATCATTCAAATCGCAATGATATTAGTGGTGGTGGCCATCATGGCGGTGGTGGTGGTGGTTATACGTCGCATCGTAATGACAACGAACATCGCGGTGGTTATAAAGGTAACAATTATAATCCTCACTATAATAGCGGAGGCGGAGGAGGTGGCGGTGGTTCCCACTCCCACCATTCTTCTAACAATTCATCTTCACATCATCACAATCAACATCACAATACAGCGACATCATCAGGTTCCTCACAACAACAACAACAGCAACAATTACAACAGCAACAACATCATACTTCTTCCACTTCATCATCATCGTCACAACACCATTCAATGACAACTTCATCTTCTTCTACCCATCATTACAATCCACATCATCATAATCAAAATGAAGGTGGTGGTGGTGGTGGAGCTAGTGGAGGTGTCGGAGGAAGTGGTGGAGGCGGAGGAGGTATTGGGGGTGGAGGGAGTGGACGTGATGTTGGTGGTGGTGGTAGTGGTCGCAACTATGAAGGCGGCCGTCACACAGCTGGTGGTGGTTCTAGTTATGCTGGTAATAATGATAGATCTGGTGGAGGTCATGGTAGTGGAGGTGGCGGTGGAGGTCGCCATCATGACAACTATCATCATAACAGCCATCACCAGAGCCATCATCAACATCACCATCATCAGCAGCAACAGCAACAACAGCAGCAACAAAATGCTACACCACCACAACCGCCGCAATTTGACTTAGAAGCAGCAGCTTTTCCACCACTGCCAGGTGAGTTTGGAATACTACTACTCTATATACTCTACTTGTTAATAATAAGTGCTTAAGAAACAGATTAAACAAAAAACACACATATCATTATGAATGTGCTTGATTGAGTCAGTCAAAATCAATCAGTAGATAAACAATTAATGATCTCTCACCCCCGTTAAGTAAAGTTTAGTAACAGTTAGCAATAGATAATCGGACGTAACTGTTATTTACTGTTATTTACTTGAAATAAGATCCCATGAAGAATGTAAATTACATTCCCTTAACATTTTTATAGATTACTTTTTTCAATTAATGAAATTAATTTTTATTTCATAAGTTACTTTTTTACTTATTTACTTACTTACATACTTATTTAATTACTTACTTACTTATTTACTTACTTAATTACTTACATACTTATTTAATTACTTACTTATTTACTTACTTACTTACTTACTCACTTACTTACTTACTTACTTACTTACTTACTTACTTACTTACTTACTTACTTACTTACTTACTTACTTACTTACTTACTTACTTACATACTTACTTACTTACTTAATTACTTACTTACTTACTTACTTTCTTATTTCTAGATCAATATAATGCGATTTTATATTTAAATATGCTTCATTTGTATACTTTTTTTTCAGCCACCTCATCGTCAGTGGCCTCTAGTAATGTTGCTGCAACCAGTGGTACCAATAATAAACAAACTGCCAGTGCATTACAACAACAACATCAGCAGCAACAACAACAGCAAGTGAGTTTAAATGATGCTACAACATCTGCCAATAATAACAACAACATGACTATCAATAGTAATAGTAACAACAATAGCAGCAACAGCATTAGTAGTACATCTGCTGACCAACATCATCAACAACAGCAACATCATCAGCAGCAGCAGCCAAAAAACGTCAATACTCAACCCTATCACCAGCAACATCAGCAATCACAACAACAAAATACAAGTAATAATTTAATAAATAGTTCCTCAATTAATTCGGGAAACGGTAATAACGGTGGTAGTGGTTGGGCAGAAAATCGTCTAGCTGATGTAGTACGTGGCAATGGTAATAACAACAACAACAATGCCAGTGGGGGAGGAGGTAAGAAATCTCGCAAAGATTCCGGCCACAACAATAAACAACATAATAATTTTTACCAACAACAAAGAGGTAATACAGCAGTTAGTCCAACGCCCAACGCTGGCGTTGGCGGTGGTAATATCAGTAGTAATATTACAACCACCATTGCCTCAAACGTCAACTCAACCAACAGCAACAACAATAACACCTCAACCTTAATTAACACACCCGCCATAGAAACTGCTAATATTGAAGATTTGAATAAACAACAACAACGCGATCATTTAAGCGCCAACAACAGTAAAAGCAACAACAATAATAATAAATCATTGACAAATAATAAACAAAATTCTAATTCTAATAACTCTGCAACTGTGATACCGTGTTTAACACAAAACAATACTAATACAACAAATATTAAAGGTAGCAGCAACATTGTTGCTGCCACATTTAACCCCACAATCTCATCATCTCCTATCACCGCTGACTGCAATAGCGGCAGCAGTAACTGTAGTAACAGCAGCGGTGGTCCAACTACTAATCTCCATGAAAAATTCAACAAGACTGAAGAATATTTGGTACATGCCATAAATAATCCAATTGCCACTGGAGGAGCAGTTGTAGGAACAGGAGGTGGTGTTGGTGTTCATCATAAATCTGGCTATGTTCACACTACAGCTTGTGCTAATAGTGGCGGTAGCTGTGGCAACAATGATTGCAACAACGAACGCAACAACAATACAAAAAATGTGTCATCTTCAACTGGCACTGCTGCCGCTGCTGTGTGCAGTGTGGCCACCATGACCACAAACCTTGCCGAATGCAGTCTAAACAATCATAAGAAACCACCTGCCATTGCAGCTTTAATTGCCAAAAAAGAGACGCCAAAAGATGCTACTAAGCAAAAAAATGCCTCCACATCAACTAGCTCAACATCTACAGAAAACATAGCCGCCGCTGTCGTCTCAAATTCTTTAAATAGTAGCAGCACTGGCATAATAGTTAATGCTGCTATTCTTCCTGTCACTGGTGGTGGTGGTAGCTCGGCTGCATCACGTTTAAGTTATGCTCAAGTGGCACAACGCAAAGATGATAATGCAGCTGCTGCAGTTAGTATTTTGTCACCCGTAGCTGTTAATAAACACGAAACAGCTGTAGGAACAAGCTCCTCCGTTATATCCTCCCCCTCCGTTGTATCCACTTCCATAAATTCTTCTTCCCCTTCAGTTGCTGTCAATAAAATTGAAGGGAATAATGATAAACATGTGGCCAATAATAATAATATAACTTCATCGTCAAGTAGTTGTAGTACAATTGTTGTTGGTTGTGCTAATAATGCAAATGTTGCAGCAGTGAGCGTTAACTCATCCTCCTCCTCATCGTCGTCGTCCTCCTGCTCCTCCTCAGGTGCTGGTGCTGCATCATCTATAACTGTAACTGGTGCTGTGAATAGTGGCAGTAATGTTCCAGTAACATTGCGCACTGAAATTTCCAAAGAAAAAGGTAGGTAAAGAGATAGATATATAGATAGATAGATAGATAGATAGATAGATAGATAGATAGATAGATAGATAGATAGATAGTTAGATAGTTAGATAGTTAGATAGTTAGATAGATAGATAGATAGATAGATAGATAGATAGATAGATAGATAGATAGATAGATAGATAGATAGATAGATAGATAGATAGATAGATAGATAGATAGATAGATAGATAGATAGATAGATACATAGATAGATAGATAGATAGATAGATAGATAGATAGATAGATAGATAGATAGATAGATAGATAGATAGATAGATAGATAGATAGATAGATAGATAGATAGATAGATAGATAGATAGATAGATAGATAGATAGATAGATAGATAGATAGATAGATAGATAGATAGATAGAGATAGATAGATAGATAGATAGATAGATAGATAGATAGTAGATAGATAGATAGATAGATAGATACATAGATAGATAGATAGATAGATAGATAGATAGATAGATAGATAGATAGATAGATAGATAGATAGATAGATAGATAGATAGATAGATAGATAGACAGACAGACAGACATGGAGAATAATTGTGTTTGAAAAACTTCATTTAATATTTCTTTTTTTTCAGACTTTTCTCGTGAAAATCGTCAATCAACAGGAAGTAGTAATGCAAATGTTGGCGGTGGCAGTAGTGTAAATAGTAGTAGTATAAATAACACAACATTTTCCTCGTCAAATACTGGTGGTGGCACGACACGTAATCATCAACGTGTCGAGGCAAAAGAGTTTAAAAACTCGCATACACGAGAACGCAATAGTGATGCTACTGAAAGTAGCAATGGCACTGGGGGTCGCAAATCACATAGAAACACTAATAATAACAACTAAATCCTAACGTCCTAATGTCATAGAACAACAAAAAAAAAAAGACTACGAATTGTAATATCAGTTAGTTGATGAACAAAAAAAAAAAAAAAAACAAATAGAAGAACATTTTTTTATTGAATTTACTATGTAAAAGTTTCAAAAGATAAGACGACACAAAAGAACTGATTTATCTGCTATATTCCCAAATGCATACATAATATGCATTTTATTATTATTTTTTGACTTTACGTTAAGCGTATATATTTTGAAAATATATTTATATATGTAAATGCTTATCGTTTTGAAACATAACTAATGATATATTTATTAGAATTGAACAAATAAAAATATATATATGCAGCCAACAAGACATTCGACCTTAGTGTCAAAGTATTTTAGAAATACAAAGTTAAAAAGTAAAGAAAAACGAACTAAAATGTTAAGGTTTCTTTTGCACTTAATAAAAAAAAACAGAAATAATATTGACTAGAGAACTTATTTTTTTTTGTATAGTAGATTTTCTGCGTTTAATTTATTATTATTTTTTTCCTTTAATTGTTTTTTGTTTCTTTTTTTTATAAATATATTTAAAAAAATATAATAATGTGTATTTAAAAACAAAATATATATAAATATAAAAGACTACTTACACACTATAATAGAATATTAAATATACTACAACTACTACTATTATCACTACTACTACTACTATTCTCTACTGCAACTACTACTATTTGCCTAAAATATATGGAAAAAATAAAAACAAACAAATAAAACTTTTGCTAATAATAAGATTAGTGCTAAATTAAACTTCATTAATTGAAAAGAAAAAATGAAATGGAATGAAATATCATCATCTATAATAAACATAAAATAATAATATACAAATATTAAGTTATAATACGTTTACAGTGTAATTGTATACGTACTAAAAGTAACTATAAAAAAATACCAATTAAAATATTAACTATATATCTACTACTATATACATATACTTCACAAAAAACTGGAAGTTTGTACAACAGAAATTACCTTAAAGGTGAGTTTTATTTTGTTTTGTTTTTAAATTATTTAAATTTATTTTTAAATTTTAAATATGATTTTTTTTGCTATATTTATATTGAAAAATATTACTATTTTTGGTTAATTTTAGTGGGGAGGGTATATTGGGTCTGTGCTAATGTTTGTAACGCATAATAATATTGGTCCTTTAGCCACTTTAAAGTATACCAATCGGCTCAGAATCGATTTAGCTGTGTCCGTCTGTAAGTTCGTCCATGTTATAGATGTAGGTTATTATATGGTCGGCCTTGACCGATTATGAATTTTTATTTGTTTTTATTTGTTAAAAAATCTTTGAAATTTTTATTTGCTACACTTTAAATGTTAAGCTTATTAAATTTGTAAAAAATTAAATATTGCTAAATATTTGTATATTCTATAGTCTAGTCTGTAGGTAAGTCTATAGTCAAGTCTGTAGACTAGTGTATAGTCTAGTATATAGTCTACTCTATAGTCTTTTATATGGTTTATTCTATAGTCTACTCTATTGTAGTCTTAGTATATAGTACAGTCTAGTCTATAGTATAGTCTAGTCTATTCTATTGTCTAGTCTATTGGCTAACCTATGGTCTAGTTTATAATATATTATATAGTCTAGTCTATTGACTAACCTAGGGTCTAGTTTATAGTCTATACTGTAGTTTAGTCTATAGTATAGTCTGTAGCCCAGTCTAAAGTCTAATCTATAGTTTAGTTTATGGTATGGTCAATAGTCTTGCCCTAGTCTATGATCTAGTCTAGTCTATTGGCTAGCCTTTAGTCTAGACTCCAGTCTAGTCTATAGTCTAGACTGTAGTCTAGTCTATAGTCTAGACTGTAGTCTAGTCTATAGTCTAGACTAGGACTACAGTAGACTGTCTAGACTACACTCTAGACTATAGACTAGACTATAGACTTGACTAAAGTCTAGACTATAGACTAGACTGTAGTCTAGTCTATAGTCTAGGCTGTAGTCTAGTCTATAGTCTAGACTGTAGTCTAGTCTATAGTCTAGACTGTAGTCTAGTCTAGACTGTAGACTAGTCTATAGTCTAGACTGTAGTCTAGTCTATAGTCTAGACTGTAGTCTAGTCTATAGTCTAGACTGTAGTCTAGTCTATAGTCTAGACTGTAGTCTAGTCTATAGTCTGGACTTCAGTCTAGTCTATAGTCTAGACTTCAGTCTAGTCTATAGTCTAGACTGTAGTCCAGTCTTTAGTATAGACTGTAATCTATTCTATAGTCTAGACTGAAGTCTATTCTATATTCTAGAATGTAGTTTAGTTTTGTAACATAGTCTTTAGTCTTGCCCTAGTCTATGGTCTAGTCTATATTATATTATTGTATAGTCTGCAGTCTAGTCTATAATCTATTTATAGTCCATTATATAGTTTAGTCTATAGTCTAGACTGTAGTCTTGTCTATAGTCTATGGTATAGTTCATAGTCTTGTCTATAGTCTATGGTATAGTTCATAGTCTTGTCCTAGCCTAGTCTATAGTATATTAATATAGTCTAGTTTATGGTCTAGTATAGTTATAGTCTACAATTTAGTCTATATTCTAGTCTAGTATATAGTATAGTTTAATGTATATTCTAGTCTAAGTTCTTTTTTATAAAAGACTTTATTATAGTCTATAGTCTAGCCTTTTGTCTAGTCTATAATCACTATTCAATAGATACTATGTTCTAGACGATTTTCTAGTCGTTAGATTGATCTATAGTCTAGTTTGCATTATAGTATATAGCCTAACCTTTAGTCTAGCGTATAGTCTTGTATATAGTCTGATCTATAGTCCAATGTCCATTAGTTTATTTAACAAACAAGTCGACGTGATTTTCTTTAACTTTTCTTCATTTGCAAAATTTTTTTATTATTTTATATATTTTTTTTTAAACAAAATAAATTATTCTCTTTTTTTCCAAATTTCTAAAAATATATTAATATTATTCTATGGTTTTCTTACAGGGATTTTGTTAGCGCGTGTATCAAATGGATTAAATTTTTTTTAAATAGTTAAAAAAGGAAATAATAATATGTATTATTAACAAGGACCAGTCAAGTAATTTAATTTTTTTTTCATTTATTTTAATTATTTTTATTACATAGTTTATATAATTATAATTATTATTATAAAAAGAAAATTAGAAAAGCAACATAACTAATTATATGTATATAAAATAACAAAGAAATCTAAACTAAACAAAAAAAGAAAGTAAATTGAATTTACCATAAATATAACCTAATAATAACTATAATAAATTATATAATTATATGTATAAATAATAACAAAGCATGTATACATGTATATGAACAACTACATATATATTATGTATATGTATGTGTATGTATTAAAAAAAAAACAAAAATTAAAAAGTAACACATAAAACAAAATAAATAATTTTATTTTTTGGTTAAACAGAGAAATTTTATAATTAAAATAAAATTATATATTTTGTTTAAAATATTGTTGTTAGGTTAACTTAAACAAGATTATTATTATTATTTTTATTAATATACATACTTATAAAAATAACATTATTATTATTATTATTACTATTATTATTATCATATAAAAAAACATGCAGTTGAAAAAGCAAAATTTACAATGTTTTCTTTTCCGTTTTTGTTTTCTTTTCTTTTTTCATTTTGTAAATAGAAATTTCTGCAACATATACGTTTAATATAATTTACTATATTATATACAATCTCTGTATATTATTGTTATATTTTTTATTATTATTTGCATAAGTTTAAACATTATATATATATATTTTTTTTAATTTTTGTTTAAAAAAAAAAATGCAAAACAAATAATTTTTTTAATCACACACTTCGACATTAATTTTAATAAAATAGTTTATGTTTCAAATAAAAAAAAATAGATAAACATATAGATTTCTAAAAGCAATTTAAAGGATTCATATATTTTATAAAATATGGAAAGAAAGACCAAAGCTTTTTTTATATGTTTTACTACTAAAAAGAATTTCAGTTAAAATTCCTCCTTCATTGAGATTTATTAGACAAAAACCTATTTACTACTCTTGTAAACATAATAAAAGTATTTGTACTTTGTGTAAACTCAGCAAATTTTATAAAACTGTGATTTACTATACTTTAGCAAATTTGCAAGACTATTTACTACCCTTGTAAAACTAAAATAAAATGCTACAATTGAATAAATTTTAACAATTTGTTATGAAAAAAAAACTGTGATTTACTATACTTGTAAACCATAAAACAAATTTACCACATCTCAAATATTCATATAAAAAATTTAAAGATTTGCTATACCTACAACACGTCTACACTTGTAAATCAAGAAAAAATTACTACAAGTTGAAAAAATCTCCTTAAATGATATAAAATCGAGATTTGCTATACTTAAAAAGATTTGCAAGACTTAAAATGACTATTGTTTTAAAGTAAAAATATAAGAAAATAGGCTCCATAGCAAACTACTCTTGTAAACCATGCAGAACTTGTAAAAACTTTACGATATAATTACTAAATTATATGGAATAGTGATAAACATCAACTAAATAAATTTGCAAGGCTAAAAAGCATAATAAGTTTCTAAACTACTCTTGTAGAAGTTGTAAATCTAGTAAAAAAAATTTCATAATTTGAAATATCACACAAAAGTTTGCTATATAATTACTAAAACTTATGAAATAGTAATTAACATCAACTAAACATATTTGCAAAGCTAAAAAGCATAAGAAAAAGGTTTCTTAACTACTCTGGTAGATTTTGTAAATCTAGCAAACAAAATTTTGATTTCAAATAACATATAATTAAATTTGCTAGACTTTAAATTTAAGAGTCCCAAACCAATGAGTATTTTTGGAATTAAATAAAAGTTGTATACAATCCAAACAAACAACCCTTGTAAACTTAAAAAGTCTAGTAAAATTTTTGCATTTTGACTAGTATTTTGTAAAGCTCTTTTAGAAACTTAACTTGTTAAGCTATAAGTTGAGTAAAATTAAGAAATGTAGCATAAGCATACTAACAAAATTTTGTTTTACTACAATATACCACGTCTGCAAGACTAAAATCTAATTAAATGCGAAATACATTCCTTTTAGTAAACAAAAATTGCAAGACTAAAATCTTAGTAAACCACACATGCAAAAGTCATTGATTTACTACAATATATCACATTTGCAAGACTAAAATCTAAATAAATAAGAAATTTGTGACAAAATTTCTGCAGAAAACATATAGTGTGCAAGAACTCAGTAAGAAACTGTGATTTGCAATACTCGTTTAAGTTTGCAAAAGCATTGCAAATAGGTCTTAAAAATATAGCAATGTAAACATAACAATTGCAAGAACCCAATAACAAAATGAACGAAACTTTGATTTGCAACACTTAATAAAGTTTGCAAGGATGAAAAACCATTGCAAATAGGTTTTAAAGAAAAGCAAGACAAAAAACAATAAACTATTTTGAATTTGATGGTAAAATTTTAATATTTCAAAAATACATTTTTAAAAATTACCTTTACCACACTTGTAAATTTACTACGAGGCTGATTTTCGTATTATTTTCATTTAAAATCTGTAGTTATTGAATTTTTAAAGAAAAATTAATAATATTATTTAAAATTAAAAAAAAGAAAATTTGCAATAAAAAGAATACCTTTACCACACTTGTAAATTTACTACAAGGCTTGATTTTGGTATTATTTTTTTTCCAAAATCTATAGTTATTGGATTTTGAAAGAAAAATTAACAATATTACTTAAAACTGAGAAAATAAGGATTATTTACTAGCCTTGCAAATATACTACGATGAATTTTATATTTCTTTACTAAAGAAAGTAAATGCTGAGTTTCCTGATAAAAAAACCTTTGAGAAACCCTTCCAAGGAGTTGAAAGAAATTTTTAATAAATTTTTAATAAATGGTTTTTTTTATGCAAAAACAAAACTTTACTATACCAGACAGTCTTGCAAATTTAACACAAAGATACTATATGCATATTGAGGACCTTTTTTTATAGAAAATTTAGATGATTTACATGAAAGTTTGAATACAATTTTGAAAGTATAATTGAAAAATGAATGTTCTAAAAAAGATAAACGCCAATAGAAATGAAAATTTTGTTCCCTTGAAATTTTCATTTCCCTCGAAGGGAAAATAGCTATGGTGAACTTGTTGTAAACAATTCATTCACAATAGTTGATTTTGTATGAAACAGCTGTTCAATGTTTACAAAATTCTATCAAGAAATTTCACAACAGTGAATTTTTTTTAACGAAAAAAGTGAAAAGGGAACATATTTCATGTGAAATGTTTATTGGCGATAGGGGTGAAATTGTGGTAAATCCTTTTTAAACTATAAAAATAAGAAAACTTTTTATAAATTTAAAAATACAAAATTGATTTTAGAAATCTTTTTGTTAATTTTTCAAAAAAATCTCTTAAAATTTATTAAAATCAATGAGGGGAGTGTGTTATTAATTAGAAAGAAAGAAACACAACAATTTTTGTTGTAAATTTTTTAAGTTTATTCATTAATATATATAACGTTGTAGTTAAGTTTTAGTTTTTTTCTTTTTTAATTTACACAAAACAGCTAAAACATTAAAAAAAATCTACTTGTGTATTTTAAAACAAAAAACAAATGATATAAAACATAAATAAAATTCTCAGTTTAATGGTTTCACTTTCACTCTTAAACACACACTTTTTACATACATATTTAAAAATGCATACGAAAAAAAAAGAATGAAAACATTTTTATAAACAAAACTTATAAATTATTATTAATTTAAAAAAATAAACACATACACACACACATTCACATACTACTCACAATAAAGCCATACATAATTTTCAAAAATAAAAAACAATTTAACGAAATACTTAAAGAAGTCCAGCACAACCAACTCGCATTAATATTTTTTTTTATTTAAATACAATTTAAAACTAACCCTCGTTATTATTAAACAAAAGGAAACATTTAATGTTTTTTTATTTTTAATATTTTCAAGTTTGTTTTCTATAAGTTATAACGTCCATAAAAGTTTAACTTTATTTAAACAATAATATCCACCTCCCCCTCCCTTTATCAACCACTTTTTAACTATTAAAAAGTTTATTTCCTATTTTAAACTCTTAATTATGTGCCATTAATCGAAAAAAAACATTAAATACATTTTTGTTTTATTATTAAACTTTTGGTATTATTTTTGTGTTGTTGTTATTAAAACTTATATTTTTTTTTTTGATTTTTGAAGTCCTTTTAAACATAAAATGACAAAATTTAAAAAAACTTGAAACCCAGAGACTATAACGCCCCTATCGCCAAAAGAAGTGAAAATGTTGTTCCTTGGAAATTTTCATTTCCCTCGAAGGGAAAATTGCTTTCGTGAACAATTCATTCACAGTAGCTGATTTTGTTTGGAACTACTGTTTAATGTTTACAAAATTCTATTAAGAAATTTCACAACAAAAAAGTTAGTGAACAAAAAAAGTGAAAACGGAACATATTTCACGTGATGTGAATTGGCGTTAGGGGTATAAATTTACTTATCTAAAGGATTAAGCTGATTTCAAAATTTCTTTATCACATTTGGTTTACAAGATAACTTAACTTAAAGTTTAAAAACTTTTAGTTTTTAGCCATATTTGAAGCGTTATAACAAAAACGAAGAAGATATTCATTACATCAGCTTAAATATAACAAATGTAGTCCAGTCTATAGTCTAGTCTATAGTCTATCTATAGTCTAGTCTATAATCTAGTCTATAGTCTATGTATAGTCTAGTCTATAATCTAGTCTGTAGTCTAGTCTATACTTTAGTCTATAGTATAGTCTAAAGTTTAGTCTAAAGTTTAGTCTAAAGTTTAGTCTAAAGTTTAGTCTAAAGTTTAGTCTAAAGTTTAGTCTATAGTCTAGTCTATAGTTTAGTCTATAGTCTAGTCTATAGTCTAGTCTATAGTCTAGACTATAGTCTAGTCTATAGTCTAGTCTATAGTCTAGTCTATAGTCTAGTCTATAGTCTAGTCTATAGTTTAGTCTATAGTCTAGTCTATAGTCTAGTCTATAGTCTAGTCTAGTCTATAGTCAAGTCTATAGTCGAATCTATAGTCGAGTCTATAGTCGAATCTATAGTCGAGTCTATAGTGTAGTCAATAGTCTAGTGTATAGTCTAATCTATAGTCTAGTCGAGTCTATAATCTAGTCTATTATCCAGTCTATAGTCTAGTCTATTGTCTAGTCTATAGTCTAGTCTATAGTCTAGTCTATTGTCTAGTCAATAGTCTAGTCTCTGGTTAGGCTATAGTCTAGTCTATAGTCTAGTCTGTAGTTAGCCTATAGTCTAGTTTATAGTATAGTCTATGGCATAGTCTATACTATAGACTCTATAGTATAGTTGTTTACAGTCTAGTTTAAAGCCTAGTTGTTGTTGTAGCAGCGACACCTGAAATTACACGTTTACATAGTTACAAATTATTCCCTACTCTTCTTCTTCTTCTTCGCTCTGGTTATCCAACTCTGTTAGATCTAAGCTTAGTAGACGAGCCGCATCCAACGGCTGAGTCCAAAGGGATTCAGGTTCCGATTGAGTTGGATTTGCCCTGCAGTTAAAAAGGTGTTGAACATTGCGTGGGCCTGTTCCACACGCAAGACAATAATCTTGAATGGTGTCGTTTATTCTCGAACAGTACGGGTTTAAACGGGTACACCATCCAGATCTAAGTTGTGCCAATACCACTCTAGTACAACGTGGTAAGTTTCGTTCCTCATTTGCAACGGATGGGGGACGACCTCCCAGTATTACACTATCGCGGTGGGAATTGATGGAGTCTTCCACCGCTTGTTGATGGATAGTATTCAAAGCTGTTCTGTATGAGCTTTCGTCCTCTATATCATCGAGGTGTCACTCTCATACATACGAAGATCTTGCCTGAAATGTTCTAGGGAGGGGGGTGGTTGTTGTTTCTTACTCCGTTAGATGGTGGTTCGGGTGGCCCCTCCGATGACATACCAGTAGGAACTGCTTAGACCATGTTGTCTATTTTCCTTAACTGAAAGCATCTTCGTTTCGTCATGCAGATGTTCTTCGCATGTCATTTGAATGCAGCCTGTCACCGTTCTTAGGGCTGCGTTTTGACAGCTTTAAAGCCTATTCGCTACTTTCGACTTTATTCTGGTCTATACACTAGTCTATTTTCTATTACTATTTCTCTATAGTTTTGTCTACAGTCTTCTCTATAGTATAGTCTATAGCCTAGCCTATTCTATAGTCGAGTCTGCACTGGAAGCGATCTTCAAACGTAAAAGCTATGAGATAAATTGCGTCATATAAATTGATCGTAATATAATAACGTAAAGTAAAGTATAATTTATAAAAATAAGGTTATTTCAAACATTAGCTTAAGATATCTGAAGAAAAAGGAACAGCATATCATAAAGGTTTAAAGCCAATGAAAAGGACTTTCTAAATGGCATTATAAAATAAATTATATGTTGAAAATTTAAAGGGTTTTAAACTTCAAACTCAGATATCTTGAAAACCACAAGTGATCTGGAAATTCTTTACTAAAAGTTTCAGCTTAACTCACACATTCAGTAAACTATACTCTGGTTTTAAACAAATTAATAATAATCTATATAAACCTAGACTCAAACCCCCTATTATTTTAGCTCTTCACTGCAGTTCATTACGTATAGAAATGCAGAATAGAGAGAATTACAATTTTTGTTTTGTTTTCCAAAGATTCTAATAATTTTAAATAAAATAAGAAATTTTTTATAAAGAAAATTTTTCAATTTTCTATACTTTAACAATAAACAATGAACTGGTCCCTTATATGTTTACTATATATATCAATAGAAATATACACAGATTTCATTAGTCAACTTTTAAATGACTTTTAATATAAATTTTTCTTTATTTTATTAATATTTTCATTGAATTTAATTAAAAATCCCTGTATGTATGTATATTAGCTAAAATGAACCGATAATATGTAAACAAAAGTTTTTTTCTTTATTTTCTATAATAAATTTATAAAATATATATATATTTTCATTTAAATAGTCATTAATGCTTAATCCCTTTAAATATTTAATACATTAAAATATATATTGTGTGAAGATCAAACATTTAACAAACTAAATAATTATATAATTTTTTCTTATAGAAATGTACCTTAACAAAAACTATTAGAAAACACCTTTTCTTTGTTATATTCCTTACGTTATTTCAATGATTTTTTCGATTTTATATATAATTTTCTTTATATTCTTCACCATTAAAACATTTAACTTTGTCTTACTCTTTGCCAGCGTACTGCACCCAAATTTTCCCTATAAGGATCTCCAAACTTTGCGTTAAAACTACGTCATATAGTGGACCAATAAATATAATATAATATTTGATCTTGTTCCCAATTCTGTATGTTGAGGATTAAAAAAATACATTTGGTTCGAAAGTTGATTACATGGAACTAATAAAGTAACTACTTCCAATTCAAGATTTGAATTATCTTAATCAAATTAAACCTTCTATTTAAAGGTAAAGGAATTTGAAAATAATTGCAAGTTTTGAACTTGTAATTTGTAAGAAAACCTAATCCATAAAAAGAGAAAGATAAAAGTTAAAAATTGGAGCTTTTACTACCAGGCATGGAAAACTTAAATTTTGAAATAGTACTTATAACAAAAATAGTGCTTTTTTGCCTTTAAAGTATATACTATACTATATACTTGACTATAGACCAAAGCCTAAACTTTAGATTGGATTTTAGACTAGAATATAGTCTAAACTATATGCTAGACTATAGAAAAAACTCTAAACTAAACTAGATTATAGACTAGACTATAGACTAGGTTATAGACTAGGTTATAGACTAGACTATAGACTAGACTATAGAGTAGACTATGGAGTAGACTTTAGACTAGACTATAGACTAGACTAGGTTATAGACTAGACTATAGACTAGACTACAGACTAGACTATTTGCTGGACTATAAACTAGACTATAAACTAAACTATAGACTACATTTACATTTTACTATAGTTTAAACTTATAGACTAGATTATAGACTAGGCTATAGACTATAGACTAGACTATAGACTAAACTATAGAGGAGACTATAGACTAGACTATAGACTAGACTATAGACTAGACTATAGACTAGACTATAGACTAGACTATAGACTAGGTTATAGACTAGACTATAGACTAGACTACAGACTAGACTATTGGCTGGACTATAAACTAGACTATAGACTAAACTATAGACTACATTTACATTTTACTATAGTTTAAACTATAGATTAGACTATAGACTTGACTGTAGACTGGACTATAAACTAAACTATAGATAAAACTAAACTTTAGACTAGACTATGGTCTAACCTATAAACTAAACTATAGACCAGACTATAGACTAGACTATAGACTAGAGTATAGACTAGACTATAGACTAGGTTATAGACTAGACTATAGACTAGACTATAGACTAGACTATAGACTAGACTATAGACTAGGTTATAGACTAGACTATAGACTAGGTTATAGACTAGACTATAGACTAGACTATAGACTAGATTATAGACTAGGCTATAGATTATAGATTAGACTATAGAGTAGACTATAGACTAGACTATAGACTAGGTTATAGACTAGGTTATAGACTAGACTACAGAATAGACTATAGACTAGACTATTGGCTGGACTATAAACTAGACTATAGACTACATTTACATTTTACTATAGTTTAAACTATAGATTAGACTATAGACTTGACAGTAGACTGGACTATAAACTAAACTATAGATTAAACTAAACTTTAGACTAGACTATGGTCTAACCTATAAACTAAACTATAGACCAGACTATATACTGGTGTGTTGTGTAATATGTGAACTATTTATCAAAAGTTTATAGGAAAAAGTATCAAAAATGTCATCTGGGTACCGTGGTGCTTTTCGATATCAAAAAATACTGTTTACTCCTATTATGCATTTCAATTCGATTCAAAATTGGCAACTGTATGTCAACTTTGGTAATCATTCTACGATCGTTATGCGTACAGTTGAAATAAAATGAAATTTCCTTTTCTTTCGTAACAGAATGCAGAAAAGAAATCCAAATGCACAATATATGGGGATTAAGAGTAATATTGAAAGGATTTAAGGCAGAGACAAGGACAATACGTGTAAATTGTTTTTTGATGGTGGAGGGTAGAAATCTTTCTTTTACATTTACCTTTAAGGCCCTTAACAATCAGTGGAAGTTTGTGATAAAAAGTCTATAGGAAGGAGTCTTTTCTTTAGTATTCAATATGATAATTAACTATACTTAATCATACTTGCAACAACAAAAATCATTGCAAACTAGTTTTGAAAGTTCGTATATTTAATGGTGTTTTTTTTCTTAAAGATTGCACTAGTCCAAAAGAACAGTGAAATTTAACAAGAATTATGGTTACGGCTAAAGATTTTATTAAATGAAAGCAAAAATATATGAAACTGTGATTTATTACACATTTACAAGACCTTAAGCTATGGCAATCAGATCTTGTAAATAAGCAAGATCAAAACAGTTGAGTGAGAATAAACTTTAGGTTAAAATAATAAAATTTTTAACATGCTATTGGAAAACAATAAATTTAGCAATGTATGATAAACTAATTTGCTATACTTTCAATATACTTTATGATCGCAATTTGCAAAAGATAAAATAAGATTTAAAAAGTTTACAATATGTTAAACTTTTTTTTACCAATCTTGCAAATTTATCACATCTTTCTTAAACGTGAAATATTAAACTGCAATAATGAAAACTTTAAGGTTTGTAATTAAAAATCTATAAAAGATTTATTTACTACTCTTGCAAAGAGTAATTTTCTTCCACAATTTGATTTTAAAACATCAAACTCTTCCACTAATTAGTTAGACCTTAACATCAATAAAATATTAATGTTAATATATGTTTGCTTAATTATTTAATTAATTTAAACTTTAGGACATCATTGAAATAAATAAAGAAAAACTTTCAAAGTTTACTTCAAGATATCTCGGAAATCTTTGGCAATATTTATCAAATTTATAAGGTCATATTGAAATTAAGCTTTAAAAGTTCTTTGTGTTCTTTAGCAATTTCAATAAGACTTTAGACTAGCCTATATAGAAGACTATACAATAGACTTAAGGTATGGCAAGACTATAGACTTGTATAAAGACGAGACTGTATTAATTTGACTATAGACTGGACTGTTAACTAGAATATAGACTAGACTAAAGACTACACTATAGACTAGATTATAGACTAACCTTATAGTCACGTCTATAGACGATATAGTCGAGTCTATAGGCGGGTTATCGACTGTACTATATATTAGCCTACAGACTAGACTATAAACTAAACTATAGACTGGACTTTAAATTTGAATATAGACTAGACTTTAGGCTAGCCTTTATACTAGAATAAAGACTAGCCAATAGTATATACTATAGACTAGACTATAGACTCAAATATACTAAAGACTACACTATAGACTAGATTATAGGCTAGCCTTTATATTACAATATAGACTAGCCTATAGTATATTCTATAGACGTGACTATACACTCGAATATACTATAGGCGGGCTATCGACTGTACTATATATTAGCCTACAGACTAGACTATAAACTAAACTATAGACTGGACTGTAAACTAGAATATATACTAGATTAAAGACTAGCCTATATACTAGAATATAGTATATACTGTGGACGGTACTTTCGACTAGACTATAAACTAGACAATACACTCGAATATACTATAGACGGGACTATCGGCTGAACTATAGATAGACTAGACTATAAACTATACTATAGACTAGATTAGACCAAACTATACTGTAGACTATAGTCTAGATATCTAGCTATAAACGAGACTACGGAATATACTTAAGACTAAACTACAGATTAGAATGTAGACTGTACTACAGACTACATTTTATACTACAAGACAGGCTGTACCACTGACTACAAAATAAACTATAAACTAGACTAATAACTAGACTATTGAACAGACTGAGAATGTCTAAGTGCTTAACGTGAAAACGTGCCTTGACGGCCTTCTTTCAGGGTTATCTTTTTCATCCCTTGTGTAGACTTCTATGAAGAAATCAGTTGGCAATCTTTGTACAAGATTATTCTGATCCATGTACAAGCACTTTGCAGAAGTTCTTGTCGAAATGCTGCCTTAACAAAATTATTTTACGGTGATCTTTTCCATCCACACTGTAGATTAGAAAACGGTCTACCATCGCCCCTGAATACTTCTATGAAGAAATCAGTTGGCAATCTTTGTACATGGTTGTTCCGATCCATGTACAAACACTTTGCAGAAGTTCTTGAACTACTATAGACTAGTCTATAGACTGGACAATAGTCATTTGTAATCAATGTTTATTAAATATAATTTGACGTGAGAAAAATCCAGAAATCTCCAAACGCTTCTAAAAAAAGATCTCTAAATTTCCCGCTAAAACGCAATTGCCATTTTAAAAACATATGATTTAACGGGTTTTTATAAATTCCAACAATTTCACTTGATATCGAATTATTACAAAAATAACATTAATATTTATTGACTGTTGTGTGTGAAACAATGCTTTTTTTACATTATGATTTTGTTTTTTATATTATTCCCCCTAAAACTAGAAGTGTTATGAGCTTGAAGACTGTGATCCTTTCTAGAAGTGAAAAGAACAAATAAAACAATTTAAATAATTGTTTTTCTATTTAAATTAAAATAAAAAGAAAGAAAATAATTATACTGATAACAAAACAGCACTGACTCAAAAAAACCATAAAAGTTATTGAAAGAATAAATAGTTTATTTTATTTTTATTTTTTTTAAACAAAACAAGAAAAAATAACTACAAAAAATACTAGGCTTATAACATTTCAAACTGTTTTTTTTTTAATTAAAAATTTATTTAACAAAAAACTAAACTAATAAAAAAATACTTTTTTTGTAGAAGAAAAAAAAACTAAGCTTTATAAAGCTTTTTTGCTAAAAAAAAAACTAAATTAATTTAATTTTCAAACAATAAAAAAAAATTAAAAACTATTAAAGTAAAATTCTAATTGCTAAAAGTGCCTATAAACAAATAAAATGTAAAATAAGATAAATATGTATGTAAATAATAAATAATGTTTAAACAATAAAAAAACTTAAGTTAAAATAATTTTTCTTAAAGATTTCCAAACTTTTTTTAATTTCTAAAATATATATATCCCTTAAAAAATTAAAAATACTTTTTTAAGTTTAAATTAATTGGTTGTATTAACTGCTAAAGTATGAGTATTTAAAGGAATTTTTTTTTTTTTAAATTTTTGTCTCTTTTTTAACTAAAACTTTAAAAAGTTTATTAAATAATAAGTTTACTAGCAAAACACCAGTAGTTTTATACTTACAATATATTTTATGCCTTAAAAAATGTAACGTTTTTTTTAAATAATTTTTTTTTTAATTTATATAATTAACCTTATTGTGTAAATAAATAATATATGTGTATATGTATGTGAATTTTGAACAAAATTTAATGGAAAAAAAAGAAAAAAAAAATAAAATTAATCTAAAACTAAACTAAATTAATGAAATTAATATAAATATTAATAATTATAAATTACATTCAAAATGAAGAAGTCATCCATCTTATTTTAACAAACATAGAGTTTTTGTGTTTGGTTTTTATGTTAATTAATATTTAAGATATTTTAGTTTTTGATTTTTTTTGAAAATTTCAAAATCTTCATAATTCTTTTCTAAGGCAATTTTTGAAAATCTGAATAGTTTCATCTAAGCAAAAACAATTTTTATCGCGAATGTTCCGAAAACTGCTCATTCTTAATTGTTATTATTGTAACTGTTTTGCTGTTGTTGGCAGCACTTTCGTGGGGTGAAAAACTTTCTGGTATTAATGACAAAAAGTCCTTTTTTTGGTATCATTAAGATTGGTTCACACTAGGGTAGGGTTCTATAGTTGAAACAAAAAGTCGACTTTTCGACTTTTTGCATTTAGTTAAAAGTCGACTTTTCGACTTTTTGCATTTAGTTAAAAGTCGACTTTTCGACTTTTTGTATTTAGTTAAAAGTCGACTTTTCGACTTCTTGTATTTAGTTAAAAGTCGACTTTAAGACTTTTTGTATTTAGTTAAAAGTCGACTTTTCGACTTTTTGTATTTAGTTAAAAGTAGACTTTTCGACTTTTTGCATTATATGAAAAGTCGATTTTTCGACCATATGTATTTTATAAATAGTCGACTTTTCAACTTTTTACGACTTTTCGACTTTTTTCGACTTTTTCCCACTTTTCGCCTTTTTGCCTTTTTACAACTTTTTACGACTTTTCGACTTTTATTAACAAAGTCGACTTTTCGACTTTTTTCACAGACGATAGTCGAGTTATCAATTTTTTTGGAACAACATAGTCGACTGCGACTTTTTTCGACAAAAAGTCGATTGTTCGATTATTCGAAAGTCGATTTATAGTTCACACTGGCAAACTTTTGTTTTTTGTGTGTGAGAGAGAGAGAGAATCAAAAGTTTCTCAACAAAAGTTTCCCAGTGTGAACCAGGTCTAAGCAAAACAATTTTTATCGCGAATGTTTCAAGAACTGCTCATTCTTAATATTATTATTGCAACTGTTTCCCTGTTGTTGGCAGCACTTTCGTGGCGAAAAAAACTTTTTGTTATTAATGACAAAAAGTCTACTTCCCTGTTCCTTTTTTTGGTATCATCTAAGGAAAAGAATCTCTATCACGAATATTCCGAGAACTGCTGATTCTTAAATTTTGGTGTAGCGGTTTCTCTATTGTTGGCAGTACGTGTTGAAAAAAAGTTTATTCTCTGTCCCTTTTTTTTAGTATAATCTAAGCAAAAGAATTTCTTTCACGAATATTGCGAAAATCGATCATTCATGATGTTTTGGTTGTTGTGTTATTATTGGCAGAACTTTCGTGGCGAAAAAAACTTTCGGTTAATACTATTGTTGCTGGTTAGACAATAATCAGATTATTAGAAATCAGATCGTTTCAAAGCGGAAATTGTCTTGAAATTGTGCTAATTCTTAACAAATAATTGATTTTCTTGTTTTTTTACTATAAATGTTTTTATTCTTCATTTCATTTTCAAGTTACAGCATTCTCATGAGATTAAAAAATCCTATTTAAATTATTGAAATTACAAACAAAATTGATACAAGTGGATTTTTTCACGAGAAAACTATTTGTTCTTCTGATTTTTGGCGTGATATTTCGAAAGTTTCTTCTTGTGAATCAAATCTCTAGAAATTTTTTTTTGCAATTTAGAGAAGCGCCATCTTGTTTGTATAGACAAGTTTTGCTAATTTTTGGTGTTCGACAGAGAGAGTTCTCTCTGTTCATATTATTGTTCCACTCATAGTTATGGTCCATTGTGATTACTTTCAACAAAAATTAATAGATCTCGAATGGAAAAAGAATAATTTGTAACAAAGACCAAAGATCTATTATAATTAAAAAAAGACAAACTAATAGGAATAATATTTAGGCTCAAGAGACACTATAAAACTTTCGAAGTTATGTGTTCAAATTTAAATCACAAAAGAATCATGATAAGAAATCATGATTTTTAATACAAACTCTAATCGAAAGACCGTAATGAATTCGAAAGAAAAAAAAACATAATATTTTAAGAAATTTTCTGATTTGTTTTATCAATATTATTATTGTTTTAAATGTTTATTTAAATTTTTTTTCTAAATAATACTTTTGTAAAAAAACATTGTTCATTGTTTATGTTTTGGACTGAAACAAAGTTAACTGATCTTGGATTAGGGTTCTATAAATCGACTTTCGAATAATCGAACAATAGACTTTTTGTCGAAAAAAGTCGAAGTCTAATATTTTGTTCCAAAAAAGTTGATACTCGACTATCGTCTATAAAAAAGTGGAAAAGTCGACTTTGTAAATAAAAGTCGAAAAGTCGACTTTGTAAATAAAAGTCGAAAAGTCGACTTTGTAAATAAAAGTCGAAAAGTCGACTTTGTAAATAAAAGTCGAAAAGTCGTAAAATGTCAAAAATGTCGGAAAAGGTCGAAAAGTTGAAAAAAGTCTATAATTAGAAAAAAGTCGAAAAAAATCGAATAGTCGGAAAAAGTCGAAAACTCGAAAATAGTAGAAAAAAGTCAAAAATAGTCGAAAATTTAAAAAAAGTGGAAAAAAGTCAAAAACTCTAAAAATGCCAAAAAAAAGTTGCAAAAAAGTTAAAAAGTCAAAAAATGTCGAAAAGTGGACTATTTATAAAATACTTAAATTCGAAAAGTCTAAAAGCCTACTTAGAATAGGGTTCTATAAATCGACTTTCGAATAATCGAACAAATAACTTGTTCCAAAATAATGATAACTCGACTATCGTCTATTAAAAGTCGACTTTGTAAACAAAAGTCGAAAAAGAAGTCGGAAATAGTCGAAAACTCGAAAATAGTAGAAAATAGCAAAAATAGTCGAACATTTTAAAAGAGTGGAAAAAAAGTCAAAAACTCTAAAATAGTCGGAAAACCCCGAAAACAGTCGAAAAAAGTCAATAGAATTCGAAAATAGTCAAAAAGTAGAAAAAAAGTCGGAAAAAATCTGTGAAAATCGAAGAGTCTGAAAAAATTGACTATTTATAAAATACTAAAAGTCTAAAAGTCGACTTTTAATTAAATGAAAAAAGTCAAAAAATCTACTTTTCATAAAATTCAAAAAGTCGAAAAAAAATCGAAGAGTTATAAAAAGTCGAAAAATCGGAAAAAATCAAAGAGTAGGAAAATGTCGAAAAAACTTCAAAAACTTTAAAATAGTCGGAAAACCCCGAAAAAAGTCAAAAGAATTCGAAAATAGACAAAAAAATAGAAAAAATCAAAATTCGGAAAAAGTTGAAAAGTCAAAAAATCGGTAAAAATCGAAGAGTCGGAAAAAGTCGACTTTTTATAAAATACTAAAAGTCAACTTTTAATTAAATGAAAAAAAAGTCGAAAAATCTACTTTTCATAAAATGCAAAAAGTCGACTTTTAACTAAATGCAAAAAGTCGAATAGTCAAAAAGTAGAAAAAAATCAAAATTCGGAAAATGTCGAAAAGTCAAAAAATCGGTAAAAATCGAAGAGTCGGAAAAAGTCGACTATTTATAAAATACTAAAAGTCGAAAAGTTGACTTTTAATTAAATGAAAAAAAGTCGAAAAATTTACTTTTCATAAAATGCAAAAAGTCGACTTTTAACTTAATGCAAAAAGTCGACTTTACGTCTCAACTATAGAACTCTATCTTAGATTCATAACTGAAAAACACCATCATCGTTTAAAGTCCACCTTAATTTGTTCCAAGTTTAATTTAACAACAAGTTAAGCCTGAGTTTAAGTGAGTAGTAAGAAACCCGCCCTTAATGAATATAAATAAATTTTAAGTTTATTAATAGTTTATACTACTAAATATTTGTTTTCATTATAAATTTGTTTTCATTTTTAATCAACCATTAATTATTGTTCTTTTTCTTTTTTTTTATTTTTTCAGATATAAAATAATTTAATAAATATAAAGCATATATTTAGGATGCTTTATAAACATAATAAACCAAGTCATCATTTAGGCGTTTTTTTTTTTTAAATATCGAATTTCGGTTATTGTTTTGTTATTTTTTTTATATATATATAAATATGAAAATATTATGTTTGATTTAAAAATATTACGCACATTGTTAACATATTTATAATTGTTATCTTTATAAAATAAAAAATATATATAAAATAATAAATTGAAATAATAAATGTAATACAAAGCAAAAAAAAAAATTAAAAACTCTAATAATTATTATAAATTAATTATAAATTGTTTAGTTTTAATAAAAATAATTAATTAATTTAAATAAAAACTAAACTAAAGTTATAACTGATAAAACATATAAATATGTATATGAAATAAAATTACAATTACATACTGGCATATACATATATATATTTAAAATAATTAAAATTTATTATTTAAATATAAGTAAAGCTTATTAAAACCTTAAAAGAAATTAAATATAATTTAATAAAAACTTAATATTTAAAAATAAAAACGAATATTAATTATTATATATTATAAATAAAAATAAACAATAAATTTGTAATATAAATTAAATTATATTTTTAAGTTAAATTTAATAAAAAATAAGTTAAATTTAATAATATTTATTATTAAATATTTATATATATAAAAAACTACTTATAAAAAAAAAACAACAATTACATTTAAAAATCTTAAACTAAAAAATATTATAAAATAATAATTATAATTATTATTATTATTATATATATACACATAAAAATAATTTAAATTTAAAAAACAAATATATATATATATATACATAGTTATATATAAATTAATTAACTTTAAGTAACAGCTTAATATATAAACAAATAAAAAACTAGGTTAAAATTTATACTAAACAAAAAGAAAGAAAAAAGAAACAAATTTAAATAATAACGACCTGGAAGTGAAAAAAAATAATAACGTCAGCTAAAATGAAAATAAATTAAAAACGTAAATATTGAAAAGCTAAAACAGAAAAAAACAAATTAAATTATAAAGCAAATACTTAAAATGAAAAAAAAAATAAAAGAAAATTAATTAATTAATACTAAAACAAAATAATACTAAATGTTATTTAATATTAAGCCTAATTATACAAAATAATAAAAATAATAATAATTTAAACAAAAAAACACAACAACATAAACATAAAAATAGTTTATATATATATTCAGTGTTATAATACTAAATGTAAAATAATTTAATAACATTATTTCTACCAAAATTAAGTATTTGCTTTTGATTATTAGTTTTTAATAAATAAAATACAACAACAACAACAAAAAAATCAATAAAAAAACGCAAAAACCAAACAAGAAGAAAAAAAAAACAGCAATAGAAATGAGTGTTTTATTTTATTGTGAAAAAAAATGATTTTCTTAGAGAATTTAAGGCCCTAATCGGTAAAGAGCATTGTTAAGAGTCGACTTTTCGACTTTTTTCATTTAGTTAAAAGTCGACTTTTTGCATTTTATAAAAAGTCGATTTTTCCACTTTTCGATTTTTTTCATTTAATTAAAAGTCGACTTTTAGACTTTTCGACTATAGGTATTTTATAAATAGTCGACTTTTCAACATTTTCCGACTTTTTTCAACTATTTTTGACTTGTTTCGACAATTTTCGACTTTTTCCGACTTTTCGACTTTGTTCGATTTTTTTCAACTTATCGACCTTTTTCGACTTTTATTTCATTCATAATTAAAAGTCAACTTTTAGACTTTTCGACTATAGGTATTTTATAAATAGTCGACTTTTCAACATTTTCCGACTATTTTAGAGTTTTTGACTTTTTTCCACTTTTTTTTAAATTTTCGACTATTTTTGACTTGTTTTGACAATTTTCGACTTTTTCCGACTTTTTATGACTTTTCGACTTTCTTCGATTTTTTTCAACTTATCGACCTTTTTCGACTTTTTTCATTTCATTCATAATTAAAAGTCGACTTTTAGACTTTTCTACTATAGGTATTTTATAAATAGTCGACTTTTCAATATTTTCCTACTTTTTTTTGACTTTTTTCGAGTTTTTCCGACAATTTTAAAGTTTTTGACTTTTTTTCCACATTTTTAAAATTTTCAACTATTTTTGACTTGTTTTGACAATTTTCGACTTTTTCCGACTTCGATTTTTTTCGACTTATCGACCTTTTTCGACTTTTATTAACAAAGTCGATTTTTCGACTTTTTTCACAGACGATAGTCGAGTTATCGATTTTTCGACAAAATTGTTCGATTATTCGAAAGTCGATTTATAGAACGCTAAGCTTACACATGTATAAAAAAACGGTAAAAACCAGTAAGGGCGGGTTTTTCAGAAAAAAGATAATCTACATTCTTTGTTTAAATCAAGATTAATATATGTTTTGTGTTTTTCAGTAAACAGTAACGTTAGTTATTATCTTAGTTTTACTGAGTGTAATTGGCCAATTAAACTCAAGTTATAAGTGAGAAAACACAATTAACAAAAACAATAAAACAATGATATCGGAAGAACAAAAACTTTATATTTTAAGTAAATTGCAATTTTCTGATTTGTTTTGTTTTATTTATTATTGTTTTAAATGTTTATTTAACATTTTTCAAAAATTTTCCATTTTACAAAAGTATTGTTTGCAAAAAACAGCTGTTCATTGTTTATGTTTTTGAGTGAAAAGTTGGCAATACTAACAAAGTTAACTGAGCTTAAATCTAAAACTGAAAAACACAATCATCGGTAAAAGTCCGCCTAAATTTGTTCCGAGTTTAATCTAACAGCAAGTTAAGCCTAGTTTAACTGAGGAGTAAGAAACCCGCCCTTAGTTAAACTAAGATAATAAGTAACGCTACTGTTTACCGAAAAACACAAAAAAACATATTATACTAGGTTTAAACAAAAAATGTAGATTATCTTCATCTGAAAAACCCGCCCTTATAAAAGTTATTTGTGGTTTATTGTAAGAATTTTGTATGGAAAATGTACGTAATAAACCTTAAATAAACGATTAATTTCTTTACGAATACGGGGGTAAATGTACCATAAGGTCCCGAATTCAGTTTTTTCGAACATTTTTGATATCAAAAATTACTTAAAAAACTCATCATAAGAAGTTCACATTGTCAATATTCTAGTCTATACACTAGTCTTTAGTATAGTCTATAGTCTAAGGGCCAATCTTCAGGTGAAGGATTAGGGATTAAATTGAAATTAATCATCGAAAGTTGTTTTTGAATACTCAATTAGTTAATTTTGTTTGCTAGTTTAAGCGCCCAATGGAGTTGGTTTAAACTTGAGCAAGAAATGCAAAAGTGTTATCAACTGAAGTAAAAAAAAAATGAATAAAATTTTATTAAAATAAACGTTAAAATGTTTAATTTATTGATCAGTATAAATTATGGAGTCTTTAAATATATTTTTATGTTTTAAATTTAAGTTTTAATTTCCATATTACATTTACAATTGTCTTCTTCTTTATTTTTTATAAAACATGCATTGTTTTTGATAGCAAACAGTGACGTTTTCTGTTGTTTTGTATGGCAACACTACGAAGTTTAATCATGTACTCAAAAACATCAAAGGGGATTTAAATCAGAATCTCAAAAACCCGCCCTAAAAGATATTTAATTTAGTACTTTCATAAGAAGTCCACATAGTGTTCAATTAATCAGTTTATACTCTTGTCTAGTCATCAATCTAGTTTATATAGACTTGTCTATAGTCTATAGACTTGTCCATATTCTTGTCTACAAGCTAGTCTATTCTAGTCTATAGACTGTTCTATATTCTTGTCTATAGACTAAACTATATGATAAGTCTGTAGTGTAAAAGAAATTTAGTTTAGTCTTTATGACTATTGTCTATGAATAAGTTTATATTCTGGTCTTAAGACTAGCGTATATTCTAGTCAGTAGTCTAAAAGAGAGATTTGAGATTTGCTTCGTAGAGTTTTAAGATCTAAAGATAAAGAAAAAAACACTAAAAAAAAGAAAACGTATATTATACCCAGATGAAGAATTAGACATAAAACATATAGTATAGACCTCTAGAGATCTGTATACTAGGACGGAGAGTTTCTCTTGGTATATTCGAAATAGTCCGTTATATCTCACAAAAGCCATAATTGATTATTACCCCGTTAAGATCCTTGTCTATCTAGTCCTATAGGTATCTTGGCAGTGCTCATGTTGAGAGTTTGCCATAATCTTTTTTTTTTTTGTTTTAATTAGGATGGCGGTGCATTAAGCACTCATATCGCCAGTTTATCACACGTTTGTCCAGAGAAAACCCCACCAACCGAACTGTCGAAAGTCAGGCAACAAACACAAGCCTGAACGCGTTTAAGAAATAATCACGATGACGCAAGAGTTGTTCCCCAACTCAGACCTGAATTACGGCTGACAAGAGTTTTAGAGAAGAATAAACAAATTAAAATTTGATTAAATATTTAGAATATTTATTAATTAGTTAATATTTAAATTTGTTATTAATTAAAAACTAATCTAAAGTTAATTATTAAAATCTAAACATTTTAATTAATTAATAAAAAAAACATGATATTAGAATTGTCCATTAAACATAAGGTGTCGTATTTTGGTTTTTTTTTTTTTAATGTTACAACATACAGCAATACAACACCTCTGGTGAAATGTACAAATTCGTTGATATATTTATGAAAATGATAATGAAGTTATTTACAGAAGAAAATAATAAATTAATAAATATTAACGTGTTTACCAACTATTTAAACTGTCTTTAGTATGTATTTTAAAATACAGCAGATTTTGTAAAAAAAAACATCTATTTTACATATAAAATGCTGAACTCTGTTGCATTAGATGACCCAACTGTCTAGAGATCTTGTTAAAGATAATTAATTATTTTATATATATATATATATACAAAGAAAATTAAACTTATAGTTTTAAAAAACTCTCCCTAATTATTTATGAAAGTATCACCTCCTGCTTAATTTCATCATCATCGCCCATTGACTCTGTCTCGGCGGCCTCAGCTTCAGCTACACGTTTTTGTAAATGACGCCACAAAGTACTTTTGGAAATTTGAAACAAATTGGCGGCATGATTTTGTGACATACCCTCATGGACGCAGGCATGTACAGCTTTTGCTAATTTAAGCTTAAGATCATCTTTGGACATGCTATCGCGTTTCTTGCACGTTACAAAATCAGGTAATTGGCCAGTTTGCGAAAGTCGCACTTTATGACGATGCAAAGTGGACATGGGTATATCGAGATCTTGTGATATACTCTTAAGTGATTCACCCGACTTTAGACGTTCATAAGCCTTGGATATTATGGGATTTTCTCTGGCTGTCTTCATATATTGTGGATGCTTGCGTACTCGTCGCCAGAGTACAGTCTTTGAAATGTCATAGCGTATGGCAGCCTTTTGCAGAGAAAGACCCTCATTTATGACAGCCTTGCTAGCTAGTTCTATAACGTCTATCTTGTCGGGATCTAGTTTGATTGATTTGTTTTGCTGTTCCACTCCCGTGCTGCGTACACGACGCCATAGTTCTGCCTTCGAAACATTAAATTTATCTGCCGCCTTTGGCAGGGACATGCCTTCATTAACCATAGCCTGATAGGCCAACTCGGTGGCCGAAGGACCTGAATTGTTTAGGGAAAAATCTGTTGATTCCTCATGACTAGTATTACTTGTGGACATCATGCTGGCATCTTTGAGCAGGGCAAAACTTTCATTTGATGTTTGTAGTATTGAGATGGGATCGTCTTGTGGAGTATCCCCCGCAAGTTGTTCCATTTTCGTTATAATCTGTTGTGTTGCTGGCTGATGCTTTAGCTTAAGTGATTTCATTTTTGGTTTTACTTGTATTATGGATGTGGTAGTTGTTGCTGTACTGGAAATGGGTATTGTATTGGTCTGATTATGATGTTGTTGTTGAGCCGGTTGTTGTACTACGGTAACATGATGTTCCTGTGCTGTTTCACCAATTTGTATTAAAGGTTCATCGCCACTACTGTATTCTTCTATAATATGAGATTCACAGTTGTCATCTTCGGTAACTTCCATATTAGAGGATTCTGCAGGCGATGATGTAGGTTCCAATTTGCCACTGTGTGTTAGTGTAAAGGTGCCAGAGTTTTCGGTTAAAATAAACTCATTACCAGCGGTTGAACCAGGAACATGTTCTATGGAATAGGTAATTTTGTGTTGAGGTTCATGATACACATCCAAAAAGTCCAGTTCTCGATTTGCGCCAGGATTAGTGGCACTATTGCTAGTGGTTGGTGTATTGGCTTCAGTATGCATAACACTTTGTGTCTCAATAATTTCCTCCTGATGCAATGTGGCCTCAACTGTTGCTGCCACTGACACTTGACGACTACTGCCCAAAGATGTACTACTTACCGGTGCCATCGAAGTACTTGCACCATCCAGTGCAATACTATTTTGCTGGGAATTCTGAGCAGTCTGTAAAGCATTCGTATTGCACTCAAAACTAATGGCACTTTTAATGCCCAATATATTAATGGCTTCCAAAAACTCCGACAAATTGGTGGATGACAGAGAACATTCACCCAAATATATAAATGCCAATACATTGTCTAGCAAGTGGCCTTTTATATCGGGCACCATTACACAACATTCCTGGCCAATGGGCACATCCGTCAGCAGGCAACGTAGCAAATCACTGCAGGAGGATAAAACAAAACGATGAGCCTTAACACAGTGTCCCTTAGCCACCAGAGTCACTTCACAACTCTTTAAATCGGCTCGTAAATTTTTATGTATATCTAATATTGTGGCCGAATGGCCCATCCACTTTAAATTATTCATTTTCTTCACAAATGTTCAAATTATTGTTTTGTATCTAGTTACAAAAACAAACGGGCAAAAATACAAATTTTCTATTTTTGTTTATTTTGTTTTAATTTCTAATTGTTTTTATGTTAATTCCCCGTTTTAATGAAAATGGAATATGAATTTCCTGTTCGATGTGTTTCTTTGCACAAAAGGAGAATGAAATGAAAAAATGGGTCGTGAAAAAAGTAGTGACGCTACGCTACGAAAATGAAATTCTCTATATATATGTATATATCAAAAATAGAGTTGTATTTTTGAGTATTTTCTGTTGCCGTTGCAGAAATAAATAAAATGACGGCATCAAAATTTTTTGTGCCTAGGCCAACTTTAAAATTGTCATTACGTCTTGTGCTATTCGTTCAACTTTTTAATTAAATTTATTAATTAAACATTTTATTAACTTTAATTAAAAAAAATATCATTTTATTACAAGCCACCAATTTCTTATTTGTCATTCTGCAACTGCTGAGCAGAGCGCTAAAAATTATTACGAGTACGATGCTCGCTAGCATTTCTAAATCGACGGATAAGTCAGGATAAAAGGCAAAAATTATTCAAGTCTATTTTGACATAATATTATTAACTTTATATGGGGCCTACTTTCTTTCAGCACTTAATAGATGCGGGTTGCCAGTCATCCATAAAATCTATTCTCTAGGTATTTCATGGATGACTGGCAAATTACATTACATTTTTTCGAAAGATCGAATAATTTTTAAAAATTACTTTTTATTTGAACAATTTTAAACACGAATAATTCCAACCATAACAAATCTTTTGTGTTGTTTACCTTGAAAAATGAACCTATAATATCTTCCTTTACCTATCTTCTTGTCTATAGTGTTTTGCACTTTCCTATGATGTATGTATATGCACTTTCCTATGATGTATAACTCTTCTAAACCTAACCCAC
>NC_060953.1:49232317-49234817 GCF_022045245.1 Lucilia cuprina | reverse complement strand
CGTAAGTTAGTTATGAGATGTAATAGAAAATATCATAATTTATGGTAAATTTTACTTTCTAGCTACTATTCGTAAACCCAATGAGGCTTCTCGTGCCAGTCTTTCGGATTTCGGTCGTTATGTGGCCGAATGTATGCCCAAGTATGTACAAAAAGTACAATTGACCGCTGGTGATGAATTAGAAGTGCTTATCGCTCCCGAAGGTGTTGTGCCTGTATTGCAATTCCTTAAGGATCATCATCAGGCACAATTCAGTAATTTGGTCGATATTGCCGGTATGGATGTGCCATCACGTAAATATCGTTTCGAGGTTATCTATAACATTCTTTCGTTGCGTTACAATTCTCGCATTCGTGTCAAAACCTACACCGATGAATTGACTCCCTTGGACTCTTGCAATGAGGTCTATAAGGCTGCCAACTGGTATGAACGTGAAATCTACGATATGTATGGTGTGTTCTTTGCCAATCATCCCGATTTACGTCGTATTCTTACCGATTACGGTTTCGAGGGTCATCCTCAACGTCGTGATTTTCCTTTGTCCGGTTATGTTGAAGTAAGTTTTAAGGATTTCTTAAACAAATATTATATTGTTTTATTAAAATAAATTTTTAATTTATTTTCAGTTACGTTATGATGATGAGAAAAAACGTGTCGTCTGTGAACCCTTGGAATTGGCTCAAGAATTTAGAAAATTCGATTTGTCTGCCCCCTGGGAACAATTCCCCAATTTCCGTAATGCTAATCCTCCCGCCGAAATTGTTGAAGGCGAAAAGAAAAAGTAAACAAGTGTTTTTACATAAACAAATATTCTGCTAATTCAAAAACAATATTAGTTGAAATATTGAAAATATATTATAAATAAATGGCTAAAAGTGGATATAGTCGGCCGCAATTAAGAACATGTTTTTTTTTTTTTAATTTAAATCATAAAGAAGTGAAATTTTTGAAAATTTTCTATAACAGAGTGATTTATTTGAAAGTTTTCTAAAACAAAACTGCAAAAAAATGCAAAATTTTCAAATTTCCAAACTTTTTTATAAAAAGAAAATTTCAACAATTTTCTATGGAGAAATTTTTGAACAAAAATCGGTAGTAAAACATAGTTTGCAAAATATAAATAAAATATATAGATAAAACGATAATTTCAACTGAAAATCTCGAGTATAATCCTAAAACAAGTTTGTGCTTAACGTTTACAAACCAAGTATTGGAACTCTCTATGTGCTAAGGATATCGAAATATATATATAATACAAACTATACCGCATTGTTTTATTGTAATAATATCCTATACTATATTTAAAAAAAAGATTAAGCAAAGAACTCCTTACTGTCCGGCCCGAGTAGAAAGAACATATTTAATTTGAGGTTATGCCCTACATTCAACAATTTGTCGATTGGATGTGAGTGCTACACTCCATTTCTACTAAAAGTTAAACCGCCGGAGATAAAGTCTTTAGTTTAACAAGTAATTTGTATTGCAATAGCATCATAAGTTTACTTAAGGAAGTCCGGCCGGCAGTTGTTCTCACTAATGCTACAACAAAGATAACAAGTAAAAAAAGGCTCACCTTGTTATCCGCAAGCTGCCATCCTGGTCGGAAATTAAACACATTTTCACAAGAACTTCACTTTTTCTTATAATAAACAATTGATTGACTTTACCTAAATTGCTTTTTTCATAAATACATTTTTTATTTGCATGATTTAAAAGGAATTTTTCATTTTTTTACTTTAATTATAAAAGCCTTTAACATTTAGATAGATACTTTTCCTTTTTTTTACTTTTCCAACATTTTTCTTTTTTTCTGGATTTAAAACACTTTACTTTTTCACTTTTATTAAACTCTAATAACATTTTAACACAAATAATTAAAATTTTTAACGAAATTTCAAAATTTTCACAATTTTTCATTTAAGCTGCGCGTACACGAATAGAAACTAAAATAGAATGAGAAAAATTACGCAAAAAAGCGCGTAAGTTTTGTTCTGTCAATAAATTTAAAGAAAGAGATGACGTTAAAAAAGAGTTTAATGAGAGTTGGTTAACATAGTGGTGATTTGTTGTTGTTTGAATTGTAATAGATTAATGAAACTTAGTGGTGATTTGTTGTTGTTTGAATTGTAATAGATTAATGAAACTTTGAAACAAACAAAAACGGATGTACAACGAATGTTATAGATTAAAGAAACTTTTTTCGATAGGAAATAAGAGAAATTAATGAAAAGTAAACATTGCAAAAGAGGAAATGAATAAGAAATTTTATGTGAATAGTAAATGTTGCATGAATTGGTAAACGAAAATAATAATGAATATGAAATTTTCAATAAAAGGAGAATTTTTTAAAATTTTTAAAAAATAATAAATTTTTGTAAAATTGTTATAAAAAATAAAAATCGAAAATTTTTCAACAAAAAAGAAGAAATTTTTACAAAATTTTCTATATAAAAGAAAGTAAAAACTTTCTATTGCGATTTTTGAAAATACAATATATTAT
>NC_060953.1:49224817-49227317 GCF_022045245.1 Lucilia cuprina | reverse complement strand
ACATACAAATATAAAAATATAAAGATCCTTAAAAGACAAATTTTCGGTTTTCTTTCATAGACTTTTTAGACGTGACATTTAAACGTTCGTCGCGTTGTAATAGGATTTATCCCGATAACATTTTAGTTTAGTTAATAGAACTCAATTTAAAAGAAAAAAAATTATTCTAAGCGGGGTTATATTTCATACAATTTTAAAGTCTGTCACGTCACATTACATAAATTTGCTCAAGTGTAGCCTTCGAATTGTGAAATATTGTTATTTAAAAAGATGTGATATTTATGCAATTTATTCAATTAGGTGATAGTTATGATTTTTTAGTTTATAAGTGGAAGAAAAAGCACAGAAATTCAACAAATGATATTTTTAAGAAATGTATGGAAAAAAGTGATTTTCGGATATCGGCTTTATATGGGCGTTATGACCGATTATTGTATTATCATCAGAAGGATCAGTAGTTGTACATTTGGAAGTTTTTTGTGTGTTTGTATTATCAGGATGACAAAATTTTAGTTATATATCCAAGTTTATGGGTATATCAAATGTGGGCTTTGTATGGAAGCTATGCCTAATCATGGACCAATTAAAATTATTTGTGTTGAATTTTATGGTGATATAAGAATTTTTAAAAGTTTTATGTTAACTAATGTTTATTCTTATATTATTCTTATACGGGAGCTATTTTCAACTAAAATGTTATTAAATAGTCGAAATATTTCTCCGACTTTAAAAAGTTTCAACTATGTCCGTCCAAAATAAATCTATGGACTAATTAATTTTTAATAATATTGCAAATTTCATCATTGGAAATTTTTGTCACATAACGTCATGTCACGTCACACATAACGGCTTGTACAAAAAAATCTGAAAACTTTTTTTAGTTCTAAAAGCTGAAAAACAATCAATAAATATTCCAAATTACAATAAAAAAGGTTTTAACCAAATAGCCTGGTGAAACTCGCAGATTTTTACATTTTTCTCAAAAAAGAAATAAGCAACTTCTATTTCTGTCACATCACGTCACGCACTTTAACTACTTTCCACCGTCACGATAGAAATGCCCATATTCATATGGACTAAAATATATATTAAATAAATTTTCTTTATTTTTCTTTCTTTTTATTGGTTATTCATAACCAAAAAAATATTTCTCATGTTAATAAAAAAAATTATTTCTAATGTTAATAGCTTACGGCGATCTAAATGCTTTAAATCCTATAATAATGGTTTAAAAAATCCCTAAATATAATAAAGGGATTTTTTGCACAACCTTTTCATTCGATACCAAAATATAACAATTATTTTGAGTTTCTGAGGTAAATACATACATATATACATACATATACAAACATATGTACATCCGTTTCTCTTCGCTTTCCAAATTTCCTTAATCCGATTGCAATTCGCACAACAACAAATCCCCACTATTATTGCCAACTCTCATTAAACTCTTTTTAACGTCATCTCTTTCTTTTAACTTTATTGACAGAAAGAAACTTACGCGCTTTTTTAACATAATTTTTCTCATTCTATTTCAGGTTCTATTCGTGTACGCGCAGCTAAGTGAAAATTTGTGAAAATTTTTAAGTTTCGTTAAAAAAAGTTAATAATTTGTCTTAAAATGTTATCAGTGCTTAATAAAAGTGAAAAAGTAAAAGGTTTTAAATCTTTAAATAAAGAAAAAAGAAAAAATTAAAAAAATAAATGTATCTCTATCTATTTTAAAAAAGTGAATTAAGGCTTTTAAAATCAAAGTTTCCATTAAATCATTTGCAAATAAAAAAGTTATTTATGAAAAAAGCAATTTAGGTAAAGTCAATCAATTGTTTATTATAAGAAAAAGTGAAATTTATTTATTTATTGTGTGAAAAAAGTGTTAACTTTCAGGCCGAGATGGCAGCTTGCAGATAACAAGGTGAGCCTTTTTTAGTTGTTATCTTTTTTGTTTTATGAACGACTGCCGGCCGGACTTCCTTAAATAAACTAAAGATGTTTTTTGTAATAAAAACAAACTACTTGTTGAACTAACGACTTTATCTCCGGTGTTATAACCTGCAGCAGAAAGTGAATGTATAACTATTGGCCGGCCGGCAAATTGTTGAATCTAAAACTTTGTCTTATTCGACATAACCTCAAACTACAAGTGTAGTACTTTCAATCCGGCCGGAGTTGTTAGCTTATGTTGGTGGAGTAAATTGTTATATATGTATGTACATACATATGCATAAGTATGTTTCTTTTGTGGGTTTATTAAGTACACATATACTTATGTACATATATATAAATAAGTATGTTTGTATATATAGTACATACATACGTATATTTATTTAGTCTTTTGTTTGTTTTGGACATTTTTACGTCAAAGTGTAATACATACTTATGTACTCGCTATCGGGTAGGACAGTTTTGTATTTTGTTCGACTTATTTTCTAATCTTAGATAGATAGATAGATAGATAGATAGATAGATAGATAGATAGATAGATAGATAGATAGATAGA
>NC_060953.1:49223205-49224717 GCF_022045245.1 Lucilia cuprina | reverse complement strand
TATCTAACTCTCTATCTATCTATCTATCCATCTATCCATCCATCTATCTATCTATCTTTTAATCTATCTATATATCTATCTATCTATCTATCTATCTATCTATCTATCCATCTATCTATCCATATATCTATCTATCTATCTATCTATCTATATATCCATCTATCTATCTTTCTATATATCTATGTATCTATATACTCTATCTTACATTTAACAATTGATGCTCCCATCCTAACAAAAAGTCTAAAAAATACAAAACTAAAGAAACATACATACATACATACATGTGTATGTATATACATATGCATGTTACAACTTAAGCTAACAACTAACAACTGTCCGGCCGCATTGAATAACTACACTTGTAATTTGAGGTTATGTCGAATACGACAAACTCTTACATTCACTTTCCACTGTATATTATAACCCCGGACCTAAATTTCTTAGTTCAACAAGTGACTTTGATTACAAAAAACATCTTTAGTTTATTTAAGAAAGTCCGGCCAGTTGTCGTTCATAAAACAAAAAATATAACAACAACAAAAGTCTCACCTTGTTATCTGCAAGCTGCCATCTCGATCTGAAATTTAACACTTTTTTCACCCAAACTTTATAATAAATTTTCACTTTTTCTTATAATAAACAAATGATTGACTTTACCTAACTTGCTTTCTACATAATTAACTTTTTTATTTGCAATTGATTTAAAGGAAAATTTCCCTTTTTACTTTAATTTTAAAGGCCTTCATTTAACTTATTTTATATAGATAGATACATATACTTTTTTTACTTTTACAACTTTTTTCTTTATTTAAATATTTAATGCATTTCATGTTTTCACTTTTATTAAACACCAATAACATTTTAAAACAAATAATTAACATTTTTTTAACGAAACTTAATAATTTTCACAAATTTTCACTTAGCTGCGCGTACACGAATAGAACCTGAAATAGAATGAGAAAAATTATGTTAAAAAAGCGCGTAAGTTTCTTTCTGTCAATAAAGTTAAAAGAGATAGATGACATTAAAAAAGAGTTTAATGAGAGTTGTCAATAATAGTGGGAATTTGTTGTTGTGCGAATTGCAATCGATTAGGGAAATTTGGAAAGCGAAGAGAAACGGATGTACATATGTTTGTATATGTATGTATATATGTATGTATTTACCTCAGAAGCTCAAAATAATTGTTATATTTTGCTATCGATTGAAAAGGTTGTGCATTATTATAGGATTTATAGCATTTAGATCGCCGTAAGCTTTTACTCGAGAAATATTTTTTTGGTTATGAATAACCAATAGATAATCTAAATTTATTTATTTGTTAGTCCATATGAATATAACAAGAGGAAATGAAATATGATTTACGAAACTCTATTTATATATCTATCTATCTATATATTTATATATCTATCTATATATCTATCTATCTATCTATCTATCTATCTATCTATCTATCTATCTATCTATCTAACTATCTATCTATCTATCTATCTATCTATCTATCTATCTATC
>NC_060953.1:49202065-49223105 GCF_022045245.1 Lucilia cuprina | reverse complement strand
GATAGATAGATAGATAGATAGATAGATAGATAGATAGATAGATAGATAGATAGATAGATAGATAGATAGATAGATAGATAGATAGATAGATAGATAAAAAGATAGATGCAAGAAAACTAATCACTCCATTCATATTTTCACAGACCAACCGGGAGATAATAACTTTGGAAAATCCACGTTCTAGTCATTGTCCCGTCATACGACCTGGTCCCGCATTAGGATGTAATTTCTGTTGGAACACAATCGATGGTCATGGTAGAATTTTGCGACGTAAAACCAAATACCACTGTCCAGAATGTCAAACGAATTTATGCATAGTGCCATGTTTCCAAGAATATCACGAACGTTTAAATAATGAAATCGAAGCAGCCACAGCATCATCATCCACAAACAATACAACTAATACATCAAGAGCAAACAATTCCTCATCTAGCTCATCAGCTAATGCTAGCAGCAGCAACAACAACAACACTAGCAATAACAATAGTCAACAACAGGAAACACGAACGAATGTCCAACAAACAAGTAGTAATGCAACTTCTACAACCAGTAGACATTATACAAAAACGGAAACTTTTTAAGGATAAATATTATATTTGTTGCATACACTCTAAAGAGTTCCATTGTATGTATGTAGTTGAATTTGTATTTGTTAATTGTTAACAAAAAAAATAGACAAGTCTAAGACTTGGCTAAGTCGAATTTTGTTTTTGGAAAAAGAGATTTACTTAAAAATCTCTTTAAAAAAAAAAGTTATAAATTAAGTCTTTATGACCTGTTTTTATAAAGGTTGTTAAAAGCTTTAAAACCCATTTGTTTATTAGTAGTAAACCCCTGTTCTTTAAATTTAAGGAACAAAGAAGGGTTTGCAAAATTTTGTATTTGTAAGGCTAAAGGTTTTCTTAAAGAGAATGCATTTAAAAAACAAACAAAGAAATAATGAAACTTTTATGTATTTTAAATAGATTTTACACGAAAATGCTGCCTTTTGAAAACCATTTTGCCATTGATTATTTGTTGTTGTTATTATGTTATAACAAACAATTTAATAATAATATATAATAATTTGTTGTGATGTCTTTTTCTTATATGGAAGACATTAAAAAAAAAATAACGTAAAATTTACGTATTTTAGATTAGTTAAAAAAAGAAGAAAAAAATTACTTAACCAAAACATTTTTAACAAAATATGTTGTATATTAAAATTTGAAACAAACAAAAAAACACAAAAAAAATCAAATGATTGTAAAACAAACAAATTTTTGGAGAAAAACAAAAGAAAAAAAAAACACAAAATATTTTTTTAAAATATGTACATAATAAGATGTATGTTGTAATTTTAAGATAAAACAAAAACTACTATAATAATTGTTTCTATTTTAACGAATAATCGAAAATTATGAATTCTTTAACAAAAAAAAAAAAAAAAAAAAAAACTAAAAAAACACTGTGTTGATAAGCAAAGATTGGATTTAAAAGGATTTTGTAAAACCCTTAATGTTACAAAACGAATTTTGATTGTTTCATTGGAAATTGTTATAAATGTATAGTAAAATTTTTAAATATTTAAAAAAAAATTCAAATTATTATAAATTCCCCAGGTATAAATTATTTTGATCACTTAATCATAGAGAGCACTTTAAGGCAAAAAGTCCTATATATTTTATTGTTTTAAATACATATTTTTTTTAAAGCAAAACTTATTCAATTAAAGGGTCCAAGAAGCAATTTTAAAATATTTGTTATTTTTTTCAAAGAAATTTAATGAAATTTTATAGAGATCTTTTAAAGGATAATGCTGCTTTAATTGTATCAAAGTTTTGTTTCTTAATTAATAATTTTTACTTGACTATCCATATTTATTTCAGCACAGTGTTAAATAAATATTTTTTTTTATAATTTCTTAAATTTATTTACAAAATTTAGTTTTAAAATAGACAAACAAAAAACCCAATAATTCATTATAGAAAAAAATGTTAATTATTTATTTAAATAGATAATTTTTAACTCTGTCTAAATGAATACTTTTTGAATATTATTAAAACAAAACAATTAAATTATTTAATAAACGAAAAAAAAGAAACCAAACTCATTATGGCACCAAACATTAATTATTTTAATTTTAATAAAAAAAATGTATTAAGCAGAAATAAAAAACTGGAAATATATGTATTTAGTTTAAGAATTTTATGGAGAAATGATAATGATTGATATCCATCTATCTATCTATCTATCTATCTATCTATCTATCTATCTATCTATCTATCTATCTATCTATTTAACTATCTATCTATTTATCTATCTATTTAACTATCTATCTATCTATCTATCTATCTATCTATCTATCTATCTATCTATCTATCTATCTATCTATCTATCTATATATCTATCTATTTAACTATCTATCTATTTATCTATCTATCTATCTATCTATCTATCTATCTATCTATCTATCTATCTATCTATCTATCTATCTATCTATCTATCTATATATCTATCTATCTATCTATCTATCTATCTCTATCTATCTTTATTTGATTCGATTAACCACTCACCTGTGGAGATGATACTGATCTCTGTAATTCCTCGTTTCTAACACGCAATGTTGGCAAATGTTCGAATGAGCCCGACTGTCCACCACTTGATGATGTACCACCAGCCCGTTCCGTTAACATAACAGCCGATGCTGACTTTGAGTTTCGAAATTTGTTTGTATTAACTGTAGATGATGATGTTGACGATGACGAAGCAGACGTCTGAGCGGTTGCAGATGATGCATTATCTTCTGAAGCACTGCGTTCGGCCAATTGTACGGTAGGAACTCTAGGTATGGGCGGTGAACAAGCCACATTCGACGAATTAGATCTTTCATTTCCCATATAAGTTGTGGTAAACTGCGGCAAGCTTATCGATTTTGTAGGACTTGCGGAAGAAGTACTTGTTGCATTATTATTGTTGGATGATGAAGAGGAAGCCTGCTGCGGTTGTGTGTTTGTTTGTGGGACTATATATTGCGAAGAGCCGGCTGGTGGTGGTGATGCCGTCTCATATATAGATTCTGGTAGTGATATGTGATGTGAATGTTGTAACGGTGCACTGGAGGCCAAATAAGTACCTGCTGCTCCCGTCAAAGGATGTGAATATTGTCGATGTAAAGGAGCAAAAGGATTGGTAAGATTACCACTACCACCACTGCCGCTTGCCAGATGAGCTGAATGTTGACTAGGTAATAGTGGATCTGAATGTTGTTTAACCAAAAATGGTGTCGTCTGAGGTACACTAAGAAGGTGGGGTGAATTTGGTGATAGACTTGGTGCCGGTTCCGAAGAATGACGTTCAATGCGCGGTGGTACGGTTAACAAATGATGATGACCATGACCATGACCGTGATGGTGATGATGATGATGCGTTGGCATATGATGCAAACCATGGACGGCCGATGAATAAAGCGTTTGTGATGCACCGAATGGTTCAAAATCTAAGCTACCCGTTGTGGGTTCTGGTGATATTTGATTATTGGATAGACTATCGCTGTCACGTTTAACACGTGGTTGTCTTGTAAGTACACGATTGCGTTTCGTTCCCATTTGTGCTGGTTGTGGCGGTTGATGGGATTCCAGTTGTTGTTGGTGCTGCTGCTGTTGAGGGGATTGTGCCAAACTTAGGCCGAGAGAGGCTTTTGTATCTTCTGTTTTGGAAAAAAAGAAATAAATTTATTAACATTTTTATTTTGGTCATAATATGAATCTCCATTAAATGAATTAAATGCTTGTTGGCGAATAGTGATTTCCATATGAAAAACTTTAAACGCGCAAGTGAGTTTTGTACTTTTTAAAGGAATATTTGTATATTTATAGCCAGAAGTTGTTTTGATAACAGTTAAATTTTTTTTCTAGGTTAAATTCGTATTTAGGCCTTTTTACAGCCTTTCATATAGTGATCGCCGATGAAATGCTTTTTTATATAAAAAAGCGAATCTGAGCGATCCAATCATTTAAAATTTTTTATTTAAGAAATTTCTTAATGAACTTTAAGTTTTTTTATAAAACCATATACTTTTTTTATTTTTTATTGTTAATGAGTTAGATTTTAATAAAATAAAAAAAAACGATCACTTATCGATATCATTTACATCGATCTATTAGAGAGCTTAATTTTCTTTTGAAAGATGAAACATTTGTCTCGGCTTTTTGTGTATCTTTTTTTCTCCAAGAAATAAATGTTCGTGAAATTTGAGATTTTTGTTAAAAATAAACATTTTTCTTTAGAAATATGAAAGATCATCGATCGAGTTTCTTTTAAGAATGATATTCATTTGATCTTAAATCTGTTTAAGATTTTAAATATAACAAAATTTTTTTAAAGTTAAAAATTTTCTTAAAATTTGAGTTTCTTTGTGAAAAAACTACAGATATTTGGTTAGAAAATTAAGATCTTTATTTTATAGATCATGAAATATATGAGATTATCGCTCGAGCTTTTTTTCCTTTCTTGAACTCGGCTTCGGCTTTGATCGGCTGTCTTTAGATCTTTTATCGGGTTTAGATTTGTTATATTAAAGAGTTTATCCATCGATTTTTTTTCTTTTAAAACTTTTTTTTACTTAAGATCATAATATATAAGAGATTGCCGATTGAGCTTTTTTTCCTCTTTTGAACTAAGAAAATGTTCTTTAATTAAACTTAGTTTTTTGCTTTAAATTATGACTGAGTAACGATCGCTCTTTTTTTTAAGATCGATATCCTTTAGATCTTCAATTGGTTTTATATTTGAAATATCATGCTTCGGTTTCCTTTTGAACGAAAATATTTTTGGAAATTTAATGAGTGATCATTGATCGATCTGCTTTTTAAGATCATAAAATATAAGAGATCATCGATTGAGTTTTGTTGTATTTTGAACTTTAATTAAACTCATTTTTTTGCTTTAAAATATGATTGAGTAACGATCGAGTTTTTTTTTTCAAGATCGCTATCCTTTAGATCTTAAATTGGTTTTGTATTTGAAATATAATAAAATAATCGATCAAACTTCTGTTTTCTTTTGAACGAAAATGTTTTTGGAAATTTAATGAGTGATCAATGATCGTTCAGCTTTGTAAGATCATAAAATATAAGAGTTTATAGATCGAGCTTTTTTTCCTCTTTTTTGAACTAAGAAAATGTTCTTTAATTAAATTCACTTTTTTTGCTTTAAAATATGATCGTTAAGATCGTTATCCATTAGATCTTAAATTGGTTTTATATTTGAAATATAATCGATCAAACTTTTGTTTTTTTTTTTTGAACGAAAATGTTTTTGGAAATTTAATGAGTGATCATTGATCGAGCTTTTTTTCCTCTTTTGAACTAAGAAAATGTTTTCTAATTAAACTCACTTGTTTGCTTTAAAATATGATTGAGTAACGATCGATCTTTCTTTTTTAATATCGTTATCCTTTAGATATTAAATTGTTTTTATATTTGAAAAAAAAAATCTTTTGGAAATTTACAGAGTGATCATTGATCGATCTGCTTTTTAAGATCTTTAATATAAGAGATCACCGATCGAGCTTTTTTCCTTTTTGGAACTAAGAAAATGTTCTTTAATTAAACTTACTTTCTTTTGCTTTAAAATATGATTGAGTAACGATCGAGCTTCTTTTGAGGATCTCTAGCCTTTAGATCTTAAATTGATTTTATATTTGAAATATAATAAAATAATCGATCAAGTTTTTGTTTTCTTTTGAAAGAAAATGTTTATGAAATTTGTTTTTGGGGTTTATGTAAAAAAATATATCGATGATCTTAAGCAGAGTTTCTATTATAAAAACAATTTAAATAGAAAATTTTCAAAACCATTTTTAACTGTCAATGTCAATTGCTTCTAATGAAATATTCTAATGATGTTTAATGTTTACAAATACAAAAAATGCTAGTTTTGTTTTTAATTAATTAGCTTTTCGTTTAAATCGTTATATTTTTGTTTTATTATTATTAATAATTATACCACATTGAAAATTAAAGACTACAGTGTTTTTTAAACTTATTTTAAAAAAATTGGTATTTTTTGTTTTATTATATATATAGATATATATTTATATGTCTGTGTATATGTCTTTAGTTTTTACCAGTTGTATTTAAATTAGGAAACATGTTGATTACTATGGAAATAAATGTTTTATTTTTTTTTTTATTTTGTGTTTTTTGTTTAAACTGTAGATCAATGTATAAAGTTTCTTATTTTTTTGTTGCAATATAATTTATAACAATTTGTTGGGTTTTTATTTTTGTCTTTAGTAATTATGGCTTTGATTAATTTTTTTTTCAATATTTGTTTTTTTCTGCGAGTTTAAAACATCTACTTTATAATATTTCTTGGTTTTTTTTAACGGATTTATTTTCTTTTCAATTTTTTTTTGTTTTCCAATCAAAATTATAACATCACAAGCTACTCTTATTAATTAACATTTAGTTTTATGGTATTATGATACTTTACTGGATTTTTTTATATGTTTTTAAAGTTAAATATAGTTAAATGTACTTTACATTATATATCTGTATATATATACTATAAGAAAAAGTATGTATAATAGTTTATTTAACGATATATGATATGATTTATCATAGAAAATATCGCTTTTTTTTGCTTATTTTATAAATTTATTGTGTGTGTTTTTTTTTTGTTTATATTTTAATATATAAATAAAAAAATTATTTTATACGTAAAAATTGTAAAATCGTTATAATTACAATAATAAAACATGTATAAAAGTTTTTTTTTGGTTATTTTTATTATTTTTTTTTAATATTTTATCTTTTTATTCTCAAATATTTTTTGGAAATTTGAGTTTTTTTTTAATAATTTATTTTGTTTTTTGTTTGTAATGAATATGACGTAAGTTATATTTTCTTTTAACACAGATTTGTTTAAATATTTTAACATTGTTTTATTTATTGCGTTTACCTAAACGAGTTGTGGTATTTGTTAGGCTTAAAAAAAAACAAGAAATAATAACAGATGTCCCGAATTAAAATTTCAAAAAAAAATCATTTAAAAACTTTGAATTTTTTCGGAATTTTTAAAATATTTAAACTTAAAATTTTCAAAATCAATTCTCATGACACTTATCTATCGAGATCATTGATTGTTAAACAATTTACAAGATTAATTTCTTAACATTTCTAACATTTTGAATTCAATTCTTTTAAATTTCATTCAAAACGTAACTATAGAAAAAGTATATTCGTGATCAAGTAAAATTTAACGTAATTATTCTATTTTTAAATGAATCTAAACTATAAATAATAAGAAATCTTATTGGAATCGTTTCGATCCGATCGTTTACATACAGTTGAATTATTCATTCTTCTACGATACGCATACAGTTAACCATCAGAATCAAATTTTGATACAAAACGAAATACAAAATAGAAAATATAAAAGATCACCGATCGAGATTTTTTTCCTCTTTCGAACTAAGAAAATCTTCTATAATAAAACTCACTTTTTTTTGCTTTAAAATATGATTGAGTAACGATCGTTATCCTTTAGATCTTAAATTGGTTTTATATTTGAAATAAAATAATCGTTGAGCTTCTGCTTTCTTTTGAATGAAAATGTTTTGGAAATTTAATGTGTGATCGATTGATCGATCTGCTTTTTAAGATCATAAAATATAAGAGACCACCGATCGAGCTTTTTTTCCTCTTTTTTGAACTAAGAAAATGTTCATTAATTAAACTCACTTTTTTGCTTTAAAATGTGATTGAGTAACGATCGAGTTTCTTTTTAAGATCGTTATCCTTTAGATCTTAAATTGGTTTTATATTTGAAATATAATAAAATAGTAATCGATCAAGCTTCTGTTTTCTTTTGAATGAAAATGTTTTGGAAATTTAATGAGTGATCGATTGATCGATCTGCTTTTTTAGATCATAAAATATAAGAGTTCATCGATCGAGTTTTTTTTTCTCTTTTTGAACTAAGAAAATGTTCTTTAATTAAACACACAAAACGAAATACAAATGGTTAATTTGGAAATATCCCCATTTGTGATAACAATAAAATGACAACAAAGGGGTCATAAATACGGGGTTTGAACCATGCTAGAAATCAATGATTAATATTTCAAAACATAGATTTAATATAAAACTATATTCAAATACGAACATACTTGATTTTGTTATTTAAAATAAACTGATTATTTGTAAAGGGGGGCGTTGGGTGGCGTATGGATGGGTCTGATTGTAAAAAACAATTATGAACCGATTTTCTTATATAATTTAGTAGATATATTTAGGTTCCTATTAAACTAGTTGATGTCAAATAGGGTTCTATAGTTGAAACGAAAAGTCTACTTTTCGACTTTTTTCGTTTAGTTAAATGTTTTCGACATTTTATAAAAAGTAGATTTTTCGATATTTTTCATTTAATAAAAGTCGACTTTTAGATTTTTCGACTATAAGTATTTTATAAATAGTCGACTTTTCGATTTTTTCGACTTTTTTACTATATTCAACTTCTTTTGAGTTTATTCGACTATTTTAGAGCTTTTGACTTTTTTCCACTTTTTTAAAATTTTCAACTTTTTTCTACAATTTTCGAGTTTTCAACTTTCCGACTTTTCGACTTTTTTTTGACTATTTTCACTTTTTTTTACTTTTCGACTTTCAGACTTCGACTTTTATTAACAAAGTCGACATTTCGACTTTTTTCATAGACGATAGTATAGTTATCGACTTTTTTGCAATAAAATAGTCGACTTCGACTTTTTTCGAAAAAAGGTCGAAAGTCGATTTATAAAACCCTAATGTCAATTTCATCACTATATAGGAACTTTTCAGTCAGATGTAAGCGTTAAAATAATCTCAATTATACCTTATAAGTCTATGGGTTTGGACCGCCTTGAAATTTGACAGATTTGTGTTCCAACAAAACTTGTTTAGGTCGAATTTTATAGCAGACAGTTATTGTCGTTAAAGTAACATACAAATCAGAAACATTTCGAAAAAAAGGAAGATTATATAAAAATATATAAATAGCCTTAACATGGGTCAAAACGGGATATTTTTTTCAAACTTTAGTACACGATATCTCGAGAACCTTATGTAATAGATGATGGATTAAGCTTTAGCCTTAAGAAAACTTTTGTGGATTTACAATAGTGCTGACCGGATGGAGAACGTTTTAAATAATGCCGCACTTGTATATGTGTCTTTTACCCTCTTTTTCTCGAAAAAAAGGAAGATTATTTATAAAAAATATATAAACGGCCTTAACATGGACCAAAACGAGATATTTTTTCTGACTTTGGTACACTATATCTCGAGAACGTCATTTACTAGATGTCGGATTATAATTAAGTCTTAAGAAAAGTTTGCTAGAATCTAAAAAGGATCCAGATTATATATACATACTTTTGTGGATCTGCGACAGTCCAGACCAGATGAAGAACGTTTTAAATGATATTGCACTTGTATGTGTGTCATTTCCCCATCTTTTTAGATCGTAGGTATATAAATATTGTAGAACATAAAACGAAATCGAAGTTCTGTCCCTCCACTTATTAAGTTGTTTTAATAGTCACTTGAAATATCCATTAAAAGTCTTTTTTAAAAATAGAAAACAAAAACGATTTTTTGGAAAAATTAAATAAATTAGTTTTGATTAAACACATTCGTATAAGATCACTACAAAATGAGTGATCACTGATCGAGCTGCAGTTTTGTAAATGTCAACATTTAGTTAGAAATTTAAACGATCATAGATCGAGTTCTTTTTGAATTATATTTAAAATTTTAATACAAAGTTTGTATAACAAACTTAGATTTTTGTTTAGAGATAGCTATTGACCATCAAAAATTGGACCTTTTTAAAAAAATTAACTGATGATCTTAAAATTGTTTAGTTTTTCATAATTTTCCAGCTTCTGTAGTATTTTATAAAATTTTTAGAAACCAAAGGTTTCATTTTTATAAAAACTTTATTAATCAATTTTCTATAGAAAACTTTATTGTCGATCAGTTTTCTATATAAAACTTTATTATCAACTGTTTTCTATAGAAAACTTTACTATTGATCAGTTTCATATAGAAAACTTTAATATTGATTACTACTGATAACCGATCAGTTTACTATTAAAAGAGTCAGTGTCGATCAATTCCCTAATGAAAACTTCATCATTTTTTTTATAGAAAACTTTATAAATTATCGCTTTTCTATAGAATACTTTGTCATCCATCGGTCTTCTATAAAAAAACCTCTATTATTTGACCATACTTCATAAACAACTTCATTATTCGATCAACTTTCTATAGGAAACTTTAAGATTGATCATTTTTAATAGAGAAATGTATTATCAATCAGTTTTATATTTACTACTTCATCAGTGATCATTTGACACCATAAAACTTTACCATCGATCAATTTTCTATAGAAAATATCATCATATTGATATAGAAAATATCATCGTTGATCAGTTTCCTATAGAAAACTTCATCATTGATCAGTTTTCTTTAGAAAACTTCAACATTGTTCAGTTTTATATAGACAATTTTAACATTGATCAGTTTTCTATAGAAAACTTCATCATTGATCAGTTTTTCTATAGAAAACTTCATCATTGATCAGTTTTCTATAGAAAACATCATCATTGATCAGTTTTCTATAGAAAACATCATCATTGATCAGTTTTTTATAGAAAACATCATCATAGATCAGTTTTCTATAAAAAACATCATCATTGATCAGTTTTCTATAGAAAACATCATCATTGATCAGTTTTCTATAGAAAACTTTATCATTGATCAGTTTTTTATAGAAAACATCATCATTGATCAGTTTTCTATAGAAAACATCATCATTGATCAGTTTTCTATAGAAAACTTCATCATTGATCAGTTTTCTATAGAAAACATTATCGTTGATCAATTTCTTATAGAAAACATCATCGTTGATCATTTTTCTATAGAAAACTTCATCATTGATCAGTTTTCTATAGAAAACATCATCATTGATCAGTTTTCTATAAAAAACATCATCATTGATCAGTTTTCTATAGAAAACATCATCATTGATCAGTTTTCTATAGAAAACTTTATCATTGATCATTTTTTTATAGAAAACATCATCATTGATCAGTTTTCTATAGAAAACATCATCATTGATCAGTTTTCTATAGAAAACTTCATCATTGATCAGTTTTCTATAGAAAACATCATCATTGATCAGTTTTCTATAAAAAACATCATCATTGATCAGTTTTCTATAGAAAACATCATCATTGATCAGTTTTCTATAGAAAACTTTATCATTGATCAGAATTATTTTGAAAAGTTTAAATTAAATTTGTTTTAAAACCCAAAAATCTTTGTTAATCATTCAGATATTTTCTTCAAATCAACTGAGAACCAATAAGAAGTGATTGATATATTCGTTAGTTTCGGATCTTACATATCATCAACTAAATATAGGATTATAAAAAATTTGGATTTCAAAGTTATTTGGAATCTTAAGAAAACACTTAAATGGTCATAACATAATTGGTTCCGCTGTTTAGAATCGAAAAATTATATTGTAAAAATTACAAACTTCACAGAAAGCTTAAGGTTATACAAATTTTATAATTTTTAGAACAGGGGAGTTTTGTCTGTAATTCGATTCGAAAGAAAAACATTTCTGATTTGTATGTTAAATACATTGTGTTTCGAAAACTTTTTCTTTTGAATCGTAATACAGAATTTTTGCATAGAATAGGATGATAATATAAAAATCAAATTGAAATTTTGTTTTAACAAAATGATTATAAAACCATAAGAAAAATATATTATTTAAACATGTTTTTATTTAAATTTTTCACTTATAATTTACAATTCTTAATATTCCTTATAAACGACAGAAAAAAATAATAATAATAATATGTGTGTGTATCGTATGTATAGTTTAAAACTAAAAATTTTAAAATCATAAAGATAAAAATCTATAAAAAAAACTAATTGATGACGTGTTTCAAAATTACAAATTGTAAAAAAACAAAGCTTAATAAAAAGCTGTGTTTAGCTTAGAAAAATATATTTATGTGTATGTTTGTAAATATAAACGTTTTTTTTTTTTAAATGGCCTTTAAATTATAAAAATAAAAAAATATGTTGCGTTTTTTTCCTCTCTTTTTTTTAAACTAGATTAGTATACACAATTATTAAAATTATAAAATAATTATAATAAAATATTATGACAAAAAAAATAAAAAGAGTTACATATGTATAAAAAAGTATATAAATTAAAAAATTTTTGAAATCAAATATAGTTTCTTATGTTTTTGTTTAGCAATAATATAAGCAAGAAATTAAAACACAAAATCCCAGTTTAATTATCCAGGATACTATGATGACATTTTATAAAATAAGTATGTAGTTTGGTTTTAGTTTTATACAAGGGTTTTTGTTTAAATGAAGGGGGGGGGAGGTTTTCTATTATTATTTCTTGTTTTTTTTTTAAGTGGTTTTAATTTTAAAACTTATTTTTCGAAGTATTTAATAATTATTTTTGTGTACTTTATATTTGCAACAAATGCTTAGTTTTGGTTTTTATTTCTAATAAAAAAAATATTGTATTAAGTTTCAATTAAAAAAATGTCCCTGTATTTAAGAAGAGAAATTTTAGAAGAAACAAATAGAAAACGTTTTGTTTTAATAGGAGTAATTTTGGAAGTTGTACTCTGTAGAACAAACTATGAAGTAGTCTATAGAAAAGGCTACAAAGTAGTCTATAGAATAGTCCTCAATGTAGTCCATAGAACAGACTACAAAGTAGTCTATAGAATAATCTACAAAGTAGCCTTTAGAACAGACTGAAGAGAGTCTATTGAATAGTCTTCAAAGTAGTTTATGGAATAGATCCAAGTAGTCTATAGAATAGTCTACAAAGTAGCCTTTAGAACAGACTGAAGAGAGTCTATGAAATAGTCCTCAAAGTAGTCTATAGAATAGATTCAAGTAGTCTACAAAGTAGTCCAAAAGATATGCTCTAAAGTAGTCTATAGAATAGTCTACAAAGTAGCCTTTAGAACAGACTGAAGAGAGTCTACAGAATAATCCTCAAAGTAGTTTATAGAATAGTCCCAAGTAGTCTACAAAATAGTCTAAAGACTATTTTATATACTATAAAATAGTCTATAGAATAGTCTACAAAGTAGCCTTTAGATCGGACTACAAAGGAGTCTATAGAATAGACCCAGGTGGTCTACAAAGTTGTCCGAAGATATGAAATAGTCCTCAAAATAGTCTATAGAATAGATCCAAGTAGTCTACAAAGTAGTCCAAAAGATATACTATAAAGTAGTCTATAGAATAGTCTACAAAGTAGCCTTTAGAACAGACTACAAAGTAGTCTATAGAATAGTCCTCAAAGTAGTCCAAAAGATATTCTTTTAAGTGGTCTATAGAATAGTCTACAAAGTAGCCTTTAGAACAGACTACAAAGAGTCTATAGAATAGTCCCAAGTCTATAAAGTAGTCCAAATGATATACTATGGTCTATTGAATAGCCTACAAAGTTGCCTGCAGAATATCCTACAAAACTGTTTCTAAAACAGACTACACAATAGTCTAAGGAATAGCCTATAAAGTAGTTCATAGAGCAGACTACAAAGTAGTCTATAGAATTGCCTACAAAGTTGTTTATCGAATAGTCCCCAAGCAGTCTACAGTGAAGCCACCAAGTAGTCTATAGAATAGTCTACGAAGTAGTCTATAGAATAGTCTACGAAGTAGTCTATAGAATGTCATACAAAGTAGTCCAAAAGATATACTATAAAGTAGCCTATGGAATAGTCTACAAAGTTGTCTGTAGAATATCCTACAAATCGGTTTCTAAAACAGACTGCAAAGTTGCCTAAGGAATAGCCTTTAAAGTAGTCTATGGAATTACCTACAGATTAATTTATAGAAAAGTCCCCAAGTAGTCTACAGTAAAGCCCCCAAGTAGTCTATAGAATGTCATACAAAGTAGTCTAAAAGATATACTACAAAGTTGCCTATAGAATAGCATACTAAGTAGTCTATAGAATACCCTACAAAGTAGTCTATAGTGCAGACTACAATATAGTCTTTAGAATTCTCTACGAAGTAGTCTGTAAAATAGCCTACAAAGAAGTATCTAGAATGGTCTATAGCATACTCTACAAAACAGACCAAAGTAGTCTATAGAATGTCCTACAAAGTAGTCTTATAGATAGTAGTATACTACATAGTAGCCTATAGAATAGCATACTAAATAGTCTATAGAATACCCTACAAAGTAGTCTATAGATCAGACTATAATGTAGTCTTTAGAATAGTTTACGAAGTAGTCTGTAAAATAGCCTACAAAGTAGTCTATACAATAGTCTCCAGAATAGTCTATAGCATACTCTACAAAGCAGTCTTTTAGCATACTCTCTACAAAGTAGTCTAAAGAATACATTAAAAAGTTGTTTCCTAAAACAATTCCCTTTAAATTTTAACACAATCTTTTACCAAAAACAAAAAAATATTAATAAAATCAAATAAACTATAGCTCCTATTAATATAAAAAAACGCCTCTAAAGAACTTCCAAATTCAAATATTATACAAGAAGATATACGACGATTTCTCTCATCTAAAAACTTTAAAAAACTTTTACATAATATAAGTTAAAATGTTTAGATTATTAATTGAAACAATTAATTTTCATAGAAAATCTACGACGGTGGTAAAGCTGTCAATTTGGCCATATATGTAGTGGTGGTATTATCCGTTGGATGTACTATAATCGGTGTTGCTGTGGCATAATTTTGTACATATATTGTAGTAGCCTGAGGTTGGGGTGCAGCAACAAGACTATGATGATGATTGGTTGCGGCATTTGGCGTTTGAGTATCACACGATAGAGTTGTTTGCTGGAGCAGGGCCGAGGCAGCAGCTGCTGCACTGCTCGTCGTAACAATTGATGATGATGATGATGTGTTAGCTTGAGATGATTGATTTGGTGATGGTTGTATTAATGTTGGCTGTGAATGTTGTTGAATATTTTGATGATGAGATTGATGTTGTTGTTCTTGCTGTTGTGGCTCATGACTATGACTACTCGTATGTGAGTGGGGATGTTGGGATTGATGGTGATGTTGATGCAAATGCATGGGTATTATTGTTGTTGGTACCGTTTCTGTAGCCACCACCGTCGCAGAATGTGCCGAAGATGTAGACATTGAATTCTATATTGAGTTAAAATTAATACTCTGTAAATTCATTGCCGTTGCCGGATTAACATTAATGGTACCCGCTCCAGCACCACCACCGCCAGCGCTGGCATCAATGTAACGTTGACGTGACATTGAATGCAGACTTGCGGGGAAGTCCAGATGGCGGGTATCCAAGAAACTCATTACACCCATGGTGGGATGTGTGGTAGCACCAGCGGCTGTGCCAGCATGATGGGGTGTACACATCAGTGAGGGTGTTGGTGTTTCGGAAGTCGGTGGTATTTGCATATTTAGGGCGGCCGTTTGTGCAGCAGCCACTGCTGCCGCCATATGATCATAGTTCTCATTGGTATCGTCTGTGGCATTGGCAGGTGGTGTGGGGGAGGGTGAGAGATTCGGTTCTTGCTTGACCACACGTGATTTTATACTGGGCCTGGAGACAGGATAACCGCGCTTCTTGTACTCCAGCCATAAAGTACGGTTATTGACGCCATATAGACGAGCTGCTTTACAGAAACCTATACCTCCCGAACGCACTGCCTCCAGGGCCCGTATAAAATTTTCATCACCTTGTGGATTAACCGAACGCTTACGTTTTATATTGGCATTGTTGGCGGAATTGATGGAGGTCATATTATTGCCGCCCACCGAACCAGAGGCATTGCCCACTGGTGATTGGGTGGGCGTGGGTCCTTGACTGTATACTGATTGCACCATATTGCCGTCACTGGGTGAGGGCGGTGATAGATTTTGAGCCGCCGCAACAGCAGCCGCTGCTGCATTGGTATAACCACTGACCGTTATGATTTGTGGCGAATATGCAGAGTTTTGGTGATGTTGATATTGTTGTAGCTGTTGCAAATGTTGTTGCTGCTGCTGCTGTTGTTGTTGCTGCTGTTGACTAGCAACAGCTTCTTGCTGTTGACGTTGATGTTGCTGCTGCTGCTGTTGTTGCTGCTGTTGATCACTACTCGAGCTGTTGTTATTGTTGTTATTTGATTGATTTTGATTGTTGTTATTGCCAATTAAATTGGTGGGACAGGATGACAGCGAAAAGCGTGAATAATTTGGTTCAACAACCGTCCATTGTAAACCTGGGAAGGGGAGAGAGAGAGAGAGAGAAGAGAGTTGGTGAGAGAGTTTTCATTTCATCATCAACAAAAAACAAAGAGAGCCATTTCTTTTCAATTAAATTTTAAAGTTTTTCAATTTTTTTTTTTTTTAATTTTAAGACTATAATAGTATAATTTGCAAACTACTTTTAATTAATTAAAATAAATATTGAAAAAAGTAAAGCGAAATTAATTATCATTTTTTTCTTTTTGTTTTTTTTTTTTGAGAAAGAGAGAGATTAGAAAATTTTGTTACTAGAATTATTTCTTGAAAATTATACTTTAATTATTAAAGAAAATTTAACTTAATGTATTTGTTTTTGATTTATTTAATTGGTTTTTTTATAACTAAGACTCTGTGCTATATAAAAAAGCTCTCTCCTGTTCCCAAGTTTAGTTTTTTTTCATTTCTGTTTAATTTGGTGGTTGAATCAAGTTCACGTTTTCTTGGTTTTCATTTCATTTCTTTTTTTATTCATTTCATATATTTTTCTTATAATTATACACAAATAAACAGTTAATTATATTAAATAATAACAAAATATATTGTTTTGTTGCTGTTTTAGCATATTTCTTTTTTTTTCAATAAACATATAAAACAATAAAGAAGTTTATGAGTAAAAAAAACAAAACAAAAGTTAAAAAAAAATGAACTAAATCAAAAAAATATATACAATAAAACTTAAGAAAAATGTTAAATGTAAAATTGCCTTATTAAAGTTTATTTACATTTTGTTTTATTATTTTTTTTTTTGGTTTTCTTTTTAAACAGGCGAGACATTTAATAGCTACAGAGTTATGAGTTATAGCTTAAAATCTAAGCGTTTTTAGAATTTGTAAATGTAAAGAGAAAAACAAGAAATAAAACTAAAAAAGTTGTTTATATGATTATGGTTATGTTCTTTATACTTCGCTATACTTTACTATAGTTTACTACTCTTACAAACCTTGCAAATATGTTATAATTTACCACATCCTAATATTGATTGTTGCTTAAAGTTAAAACTATTTTTTCTATGTTTATCCTTCTCTATACTTTACTATAGTTTACTACTCTTACAAACCTTGCAAATATAGCAAATATGCTATAATTTACTATAACCTAATACTAATTGTTGATTAAAGTTGAAATTGCTTTTCTACTCAAAATTTAACAAAACTAAAAAACTTTGAATCCTAATAATTGTTTATAATGTTTCCAGATGTTGTAAATATACTTTTGCAAATCTTGTAGACATTGCTAATGTGTTACAGTTATAAGTCGTTTGAAGGATTACAGCGCAATCGTTAATTTGTTAACAAATTTAAAATTGAAATGTATGATGATTTATATATAAAAACGTTCTATTGGACGCAACTTTTTATAGAAAATGTTTCTCTATTTTATGATATTTTTCTATAGAAAATATATCTCTTTTGCAAGTCTTTTATTTGATGAAAAAATTGCACTATTGCAAGCCAAGTTTCTATACAAAAAGTTACTCTAATTAAAAACACTTCTGCATAAGAAAAGTTGCTTGATTTTACCCCACTTTTGTATAGAAAACGTTGCTCTTTAAAGGTTCTATAAAATAAGTTGCTCTATTGCAAATCACATTCCTACAATCAAGTTTCTGTAGAAAAAGTTGGATCTTTTCTTTAGAACAAGTTTCTCGCAAATATACTTTTTTAAATCTTGTAGACGGATGATGATTTATATACAAAAACCTTAAATTTCCTATAGGAAATGTTTCTCAATTTCATGATATATTTTTATAGAAATTGTATCTCTTTTGCTAGTCACTTATTTTCCTATAGGAAAGGTTGCATCCCTTGCAAGTTACTTTTCTATAGAAAAAGTTTCTCTTTAAAGTTTCTATAAAATTTGTTGCTCTATTGCAAATCACATTCCTACAAGTTAAGTAGAACAAGTTTAACGCAAATATTCTTTTGCAAATCTTGTAGACGTTGTAAATATATAAATCGATGATAATTTATATACAAAAACCTTCTATTGGACACAATTTTTTATAAAAATCTTTCTCTATTTCATGATATTTTTTCTATAGAAATTGTATCTCTCTTGCAAGTCACTTTGTTAATGAAAAAACTGCTTTATTGCAAGCAAAGTTTCTATAGGAAAAGTTGCATCCCTTGTAAGTTATTCTTTTATACAAAAAGTTTCTCTTTTTGAAGTCAGTTCTGTATAGAAAAAGTTACAGGCCACTTTTTGTTACAGAAAACGTTGCTCTCTTTTAATGTACTTTTTCATACGAAAAATTTCTCTATAACAAATCAATTTTGTATAGAACAAGTTGCTCTATTGCAAATCACATTCCTACAAGCTTTTCAATAGAACAAGTTTCTCTACTTCAAGACACTTCTGTATAGGAAAAGTTGCTTGACTAAAGTTTTTTAACTTTTTAATAGAAAACACTGATCTTTTCTATACACTTTTTTGTAGTAAAAATTACTCCACAAATATAGAAAAAGATGCTCTATTGCAAATCACATTCCTACAAGCTTTTCTATAGAGCAAGTTTCTCTATAGAACAAAAAATGTATAGGAAAATTTTTTGACAAATGTCCTTAAACTTTTGTATAGAAAACGTTGATATTTATCCATAAACTTTTTTTGTAGTAAAAAAATCACCTTTATATAGAAAAAGTTGTTCTATAGCAAATAACATTTCTACAGGAAAAAATAATGTTCTATTCTAAACTATTTTTATATGGAAAAAGTTACTTAATTGCAATGCACTTTCTATAGGTAAAGTTCAAGACTCTTCTGTAAAGGAAAAAGTTGTTCTTTTGCACAAATTTACTTTACTTCAATGCTCTTTCTGTAGGAAAAGTTCAAGACGCCGTTCTAAAGGAAAAGTTGCTCTTTTGCAATTAACAGCTTTAGAAAAAAATTTTCCATTACAGTTCTCTTTTCAACAGAAAAAGTTGCTCTATATGAAGAAAAAGTTTCTCTATTTGAAAATATTTTTCTACAGAAAAAGGCTGCTATATTCTAGTTACTTTGGTATAGAAAATGTTTCTCTATTTCAAGACATTAATCTATTCGAAAAAGTTGGCCAAATATATACCACTTTTCCAACGAAAATAGTTTATCTTTTTCTTTAAAAAAATTTGGAAATTTTCTATAGAAAAAAATTTCTTTAAATCAGATAATTTTCCTTTGAGAAATTTTAAATACAAATACGTATAAAATGCTTTTATAACTTAATAAGTGAATGAATGAATGATTTGAAATGCATTTATAGACAAACGTAAATAAAAGAAAAAAAAACCTACCTGAATGTGCGGATTGTGAATTAGGAGCATCATGTTCAGAGGGCGTTGTGGCGCCGGATATATCCAATGGCATAGATTGTGGCACTCCACTCATATCAACTTCGGGTTTCTAAATAAAAATATATCAATTTGAAGACAATCGTTATCAAAAGCTATTTAAATAATTCTTACAATTTGCATATGTACATGTCCATGGGTATCATCTAGACTATCAGAATCCTGGGGATTTGTTTCAAGATCGTTATTAGAGGCTTCTTTAAGTAATTTAGCTGTGTGCAAAGAGTGTGCAGCTAAACCACTGAGAGCACTATTTGTAGCTGCACCACCAAATGACATTTGACTCATTTGGGATAAAGTTAAGCCGCCAGCAGTGGCGGCATCTAAAGATGTGTTATGATCTTCGGAATTGGTACGTTCACCGGATCCTAAAAATATTAAAAAAAAAGTTTCCATTAATAAAAGTAATTAATTAAAGATTTATAAATGAAAATACTTACCATTATTTGAAGATTTTCTTAAACGTTTTCGTCTGGTGGCTGGTGAGGCGCCAGCGCCTAATGGAGACGGTGTACGTCTCAATTGTTGCTGATGATGTTGCTGTTGTTGCTGCTGTTGTTGTTGCTGTTGTTGTGAGGTTTGTGTTTGACTATTTTGCAATTGTGTGTGTAACTGTTGCTGCTGCTGTTGTTGTTGCTGATGATGATGTTGCTGCAACTGTTGATGATGCTGTTGATGTTGTTGCTGTTGTTGTTGCTGCTGTTGTTGTTGTTGCTGCTGCTGTTGTTGCTGTTGAAATTGTGACTCAGTACTACCCCATATTGAATCGCTTACACTGCCACCACCACTACTACTGCCCAATCCCCCACTGCTGGTATTTCCTCCACCGCCAGCATTACTGCCACCACCACTATTACCACCGCCTAACTGTCCATTATTACCACCACTGCCCACCAATTCAGTAGCATCATTAGATGATTTACTGTCAGATTTTGTTAAATTGGCAGGATCGGTGGGCATTTCGGCGAGACCTTTGATTTTAAGCATTTCTGCCGTCTTTAGTATGTGCGGCAGTTGTTCTTGCGACACATTCACCTCACCGTAGTACATAAAGTCAACCATTGTCTTAAGATCGTCATATTGGACGTCTTTTAGTATAACAATTGGATGTTGACAGGGATTTGTTGTGAAGAGGGTCTGTAAGAAAAAGGGGGGGCAAAGATTTTTTAAATATACATATATTTGAATTTTTCGAATTTTAAGTTAGTAATATATTAACAATTAAAAGTTTACCCTTTAAACTTTAAACTTCTTTAAAATATCTATTATCAGATAAACAGAAATGGTTTAAATCGGTTTCAAAAACAGATCTTATAAAATATAAGTTAGATGGATAGATAGATAGATAGATAGATAGATATATAGGTAGATAGATAGATAGATAGGCAGATA